>NW_023596297.1:29335905-29376018 GCF_011947565.3 Pollicipes pollicipes | reverse complement strand
CAGAGCATGGCCTGGGGACATACGCCATCCAGCTGAGCCACAGAGCCATGTCTGGGGATATACGCCATCCAGCTGAGTCACAGAGCCATGTCTGGGGATACACGTCACCCAGATGAGCCACAGAGCCATGCCGGGGATACACGTCACCCAGATGAGCCACAGAGCCATGTCGGGGGATACACGTCACCCAGCTGAGCCACAGAGCCATGCCTGGGGATATACGCCATCCAGCTGAGTCACAGAGTCATGTCTAGGGATACACGTCACCCAGATGAGCCATGTAGCCATGTCTGGAGATGCACGTCCCCCAGCTGAGCCACAGGGCCATCTTTAGGGGATACACGTGATCCAGCCGAACCTCAGAGACATTCCTGGAGAATACACGTGATCCAGCTGAGCCACACACACATCCCTAGGGGACACACGTGATCCCGCTGAGCCACGGTATCATCCATTGATACACCTGAACCAGTTGGGCCGCAAGCTATGCTTGGAGGATACGCGGCATCCAGCTAGGCTACAGCAACACATTTGTAGCGTAGGCCCACTGAAACGAGCGGCAACACCATCCCTGACGACACACGCCACCCGGCTGGGCAACAGAGGCATCCCTGGAAATAAATGCCACCCGGCTGGACCACAGCACCACCAGCCACAGCGTCACCCCTGGGGAAAACACGACATCCGGCTCGGGACAGGCGGCACCCGGCCGGGCCGTGGCCCATCCCTGCTGTCTGGGGAGTGCTGCCTGCCTCCATCTCCCGGCCACCACACTGACGACGGGATCATGTCCGCAACAGGCGCCGGCACGGACTCCTGGGGTCAGATGGCGGATCAACACAGGTCACGTGGCGTCGGTCCATGTCGGTTCGCTGCTGAACAGGGGGGACAGCACTGCCGCTGCATCGCCGGTGAACGATAAGAGAGCATCAGCATCACCGATTGTACTAGCTCGGTAGTCGTATATACCCACATTTGTAGGTACTGATGAAATGCTGCACAGCAAGAGGCAAAGAGGATGAGTGGGATTGAGCGGTGTGGACACCTGGTTTCGCCCAGAAGGAGAAACATATTCGGCCACGGTTACTGCCGGTCCGATGGCTACTTTACCACGCAGGTCACGGGCCCTACCCCGCGCACCAGCACTTAATGGTGGGAAGCAGAGAACAAGGCCAGTTCGGCTGAGACTGCTGGCCATTATTGACACCTTTTTTCTGCACATCTTCCTTTTAATGTGGGAGAACCCAGCGCCGCGTGACGTGCAGGCGTGACGTGCCTCTGCCCGTGACGGTTCTGCCGGATCACGCGGTGCAATGGTGCGAGCGGATTCCACTTGATGTGATTAGTGCTTTTCTCGTGGAAGGTGTGCAATAACATGAACTGTGATTGTTTCCGGAATAATCCCAACACCTCCGATTATTTGCCAGTTTTGCAGCGTGGCGATTGTTACCAATTACTTACTTTAGGCATAATAAATGTCGCATTCGTTAGGCTCTAAATCTATGGGCCAAGTAACCAGCCAATGCTCTAAAGCAGGTGTATCTGATACACGGGCTATTTGTTCACCCACAGTGCGTTTTCCATTAATATGACAAAATCACCATGAGAACATAATTAAAATGAATCACAGTGGTTGTTCTGCTGTTTAGTGCCTAATTATTGTATGAGTACCGAAATTACTCCCTAATCAGCGAGAATTAGTGAAAGCATATTTCGCTTCTCACTTTTCACAGATGTTCAAAGAAACAGAGAATTTTCACCACTGCAGAGCAGGTGGATTGCAAAGGGATGCTTATGGGATGCAAGGGGATGGGTTGCAATGGGATGGCTAGCAAAGCAGTTCCACGTAGTTCAGCGGAGTGGATGAGACGAGATATCGATATCACGGATGGGATAATTGTTGGGCCGTCATCCTCGTCTGGTGTGCCACTATCTACGCTAACCCCGGACGAGAGCGATAGCCCGAATATATGTTCAATTTGTCGTATGAAGATGACCAGTCCCGCTCCGGTCCTTTGCCGTGTGATTTCAGCCACGGCAGAATGGCTGTGCTCGGCTTTAAATTCGACGCATTGAGTAAAAAAGCTTCAATTATTTTCTGGAACTCCACGTAACAAGGGGCACAGTGAAGTGACAATATCTGTAATGTGATGACACCACCATCCCATCATTCACCGGTGGCGTCGACCCTGGGTTTCAGTATGTCTCGATGATTTAAACACCGTACATGCAGCACAAATGTACCGTAGTCTATATGTAGAATACCATGCCTGTTAATGCTGCTACATAAAATGAGCACAGCAACATAAGCCCCCTCTAGCGTGAGCCTCCTTTCCCGCAGCACACGCCGCGCCCAGTTGGAGCAATCCCTCTCGCAGCACGGACGGTCTCGGACGGGGCCCTGCTCCCGCAGGAAGAGGAAGCTGGTGGCGGGGACGGCCCACCCTCAGCCGAGGACTCAGCCACGGTGGGCCGGCCCGTCCGCGCGGCGCCTCCGAGCCGACGACGGCCGTGTGACCGCCGTGTCAGCGGCGACAACAGCTGGCGTCCTCTGATCCTGAGAGGAAGAACGCCCTTCCGGTGTCCCAGCCCGTGGTCGTTTGTTTCCGCACTGCTCCACAATATAGATGGTATCAAAAACTTTGGCAGGTTGACAAATGAACTGCGAGTTGAATCGGAGCCATTTATTATCCCACGGGGAGATGAACTGATCGTACATCTGAATTTGTTGGCGTATGTAGGATTGTGCGACTTTCTTGCAGTCTGATATTAAGGTATCACGGGCAGGCCACATCCCTTGACAAATAGCCCAATGGGCATCATCGTTCAGTCATGAGCAGTCTCCAAAGGCATTCTTGCACCCTGAGTAATAGCGATGGTGATTTACCCCAACGGCATGTCCGATCCCGGCTCTAGAAGCGCTGTGCTCACGACAACCGGACAGCGTCGCCCCTAGTCCGAAGGCCTCGCACCGTCAGCGGTGGTCGGAAGCGGCCGGTAACCCCAGCTGGAGGATCGGTCGATGATATGTCAGAACGGGCGCCGAGCCGCGTCATCTTCAGCCCGGGCGGCAGGTGACAGGAGTTTCACCTGTTTCACCGCTCAGCGGCAGCTGACACCCGGGCTGAATCGGCCTCGATTCGAGCCATGGTCCACCGCTCCGCGGGTTCAAAGGGTTTTATCCAGTGAGAGCGTCAAGAGAGTAAGGAGATTTGACGCGCGTCCTACTGCCCCGCATGTGCTTGCATGCTGTATAGATGGTTTAAAACTTATTCCTTTTTTGCACGCCATGGGTTTTGATACATAAGTAATGGTCTTACACTGGTTGGTGATTGATAAAAAATCAAGATTGCGCAAACTGGTATTTTTACCGCGGTGTTCACGGGTAATTCCTAGCCTGCATTACCATCGCAACAGGTAGCGTTAAACATGGTGCTATTAATGAACCATTGAAAACCCTTAGCGCGCACTTTTCCACTTAGCACAGCACACTGCGTTACACAGGGCGCTGCATTACGCAGGGTGCTGACATGAACAGCGTGAGCGGATGTGACATTACGTGTGGTACACAGAATGTATGGTTACTTCTGCGAAGCGCATCACGACGCGACATTTTTGAATAATCTCAAACCGCTGCTGGACTGTGAATCTCACAGACAGGCAGAATGCGACCGCGCCCTCCTGCAATTCACGCTACCCCAGCAAAACGCTTCGTCGCCGAACTGAAAACGACAACCACAAAAATGTGGATGTCTTTATGCACCGTGCCCAGTCCGTCTAGCTCCTTGGAAGACCCTGGCAACATCTTGATACTAATGACAGTGCACCACAAGTGCTGATCAGTAGTATCACAAAGCCCATATCGCCATTAATAACCGTTCTCATGTAAACCCCGCCAGATGTTCCGTCTCAGGCCATTAGTCACTGGAAACAACTCATCACATCGAGGGCGTGGCTGACCAGAGGTGCTTGCGCCGCGCACCTTGTAATACGGACTGGTTCCCGTCATAAGCATCGCAGCCATGCTCCATTTCGGAACTTAATGCTCCGTGGACCATGATAACATATATTCTGTACAATACCCCACCCGGGCCATTCTCCGCAGCGAGAAGATGACATTCCAGCGGGCGGAGCAGGGACGAGGACAAAAGGATGTGCTCGCCGACCTGCTGCAATGGTCAGGAAATTCCATCACTGGTAATCCGGCCAGGTTCTAGTTATCAAGTCAGGTTCAGCTTCATGACGATCTGGCAATCTCCTGGTGTGCGTGGTTATACCAAACATGACTATGGTAACGTTTTGTTCATGGTTTATCTTACGACGCATGCAACTGCTACAAGAATGAGCGTAGCAACTTGCGATCCCTCGCCGGTCATAGCAGGGTGAATGTAGAGTAGGCAGGTATTCTGCCGCTGAACCATGCCAACGCAGACAGACATTGCTAAGCCATTGAACTCCACCTGATGATCCATCTGCCGGGCCCGATAAATCTGAGTACAGGTTTCCGCCGCCACCCTGGCGAAAATCTACGAAAATGTGTCAAAAATGTAATACCAAATAGGAAGCTCCGCGTGAGTTCTGTAGATTTTTCGAAAATATGAGTACAGCTGTGACATTATCGCAAAAAATTCAAGCATGTGCATATCACTGTTTCCCGCAGGGGAGCTCAAGCAGTTCGAAACACCAACATTCAAAATGGAACAGCCTATGTTTGGCTACCGCCTGTGGATGGAAAACCCCGCAATTGGAGTTCAGAGATGTTGATTTGTGCGATTTGCTGAAGTGTGAGTCTCAAAGGATGGGCTCACCCATGTAGTTTATAGTTTAGTTTTATAGTTTAGTTTAGTTATAGTATAGTTTAGTTTAGTTCAGCATATAGTTAAAAGTTTCCCCAGAAAACGCAGTGCTATGTTTTAATTACTTAACAAATAAATCATGAAAAAGCCGTACATATTTACCTTCACACTCCACTTATAATTTGCTATCGTATTTATACTTATATTTTCTCTTTACACCTTTATAAATCTGCATATTTTTTAACTAAGCATGGGACCATAGTAAGTGAGCAAGCGAACTACGGAAACAAACTGCATGTATGGGAATCTATGAGAGCGGGTGGTGCTTTCATTACGATTGTTTTAGAGCGGATCGTTGCGAGCGAAGGCGTAACCCAAAACTGGCAACATAAAAGCCGTTCGATATATGCTGGGGCCGAAAAATCCTTTTGGCACCACAGGCGCAGCGGTATGGGGGGGGGGGGGGGAGCGCCCCTATCCCCCTAACCCGCATTTGTCATTTTTTCGCCGCAGATGGCTCCTGACAGAGCGTTTAAAAACAGTGCAAGGCATTCTCACTAAGCTCCATTCCTTACCCCCCCCCCCCCTTAAGAAAATCCCAGCTTGGCTATATTTACAATTATAAGTTTCTGCTCGTTCAGAAAAAATGGAACGCATTTTTGGGACAGAACGACCCTTCCAAAGGAAAAGTCAGTGAGCTGATGACGTCAGCCTCAGGACGCTACCCGGCAAACGTGTGGAATCATGAGACTATCGTCTTCAAGACGCTTACCAAAGTGAGACCAGAGTGCGCGTTAGCTCCCAAACTCCGGCTGCAGTGTACGAAACAAAAGTGAACCCTGTGTGACAGTACTTCCGCAGTTTATTGTGACGCGCGTTTGGGACCGGTGCGGGCTCCCATGTGAAATTGTTGCACTGCTAGGCTGGTAGTGGTCGGTCCGGAATCCTCACCTGCAGGCTATACGCACCGAAGCGTGACGGGCATGCGCTCATTAAAATTCACCCGCGGACCGTGTGGCGGTGCAGACCGCGTCCATTACGTGGCGTAAACTGAGGCTGAGATAACGGCGGCCTGCGGTCCCTTCTGCTGACCGTCGGGACAGAGTTAACGTACTAGTCGTGCGAACGGAAACCAGCGTAGAGAGGCCGTCGCCAAATAATGTGAATCATTGGCGTATAGTCTTCAAGAAACACGAATAGGACTCGCTCCTCCGGTGGAAAATCAGACCCAGGAAGCAACCAAAATATTTACTAAAGCAGGCCATGACTGCCCCAAGCATTCAAAACACATGCCTTTAACAACCATTGCGTCTGGTAAAGAGAACAAAGCCACGCACCTGGATTCATGCCCTCGTGTGCGGTGGCAAAGGTTATGTTCGAACTTTACAGGGCTGCGCCACAGTTGCTCATTGTATGGTTTGATTCAAGTGGTGTATCGGTCGGAGACAATCCCAAACCATGCTCATCTGAGCCGCAGCCAGAAGCCAGCACCCGAAGATGTTAGACGCATTTGCTTTGAGCATGCTCACATGATCATTTTGCATGTCAATATGGTTGCATTTCACCGACTCATGGCGCCGCACAAACGGCTGTGAATAGCATAAAATATCTTAGATATTTTGGAGGCCACGACATTCTGGCGCTCTACACACATTTCGGAGCACCCATGTTGACAATGCGAAGTGCACGTTTTCATGTCGTTTCTTACCTCTTCACGCTGCAGCGCACTTCACGATCGATCGAACTTCCAAACCAGCCTCGTTTGCACCCAGTCTGTCGGGCAGCGCCCCACCCGGCACCCCAGCTGACCCAAGATGCTGCCTCACCTCCCGTCTGGCAGGTCACGTGTCCGCCGCAGCTGAGGAGCGCTCTCCTCTGGCGCCGGTCGGCGGGGGTGCTGGATTCCTGTGCCGGAGCGTGCGTTGGAGCCCTGCCGTCGCCTGGACACTGGAGCAGGCTACTGAGCTGCGCACCCCTGGCCGGTCGGGCGCCGTATGAGGCGTGCCGGGCTCGCCGCCGTCCGAGCGGCGCACCGGGGCCAGCAGACGGCCGCCGCCGACCGCTACCACCACAGGCGCTAGCGATCACATGGGAGGGTGGGCACCGGGAGTAATGGGTCACAGGACATGATGGGAGCTCTGACTGGTTGTGAGATGGGATGATCTGAGCGAACAGTTCCCCAGAACGAACGAATTCCGGCTACCTAAATTATTGCCCTGCATGCCAAAGCAGTTATAATGGAGAACACCACTCTGCTGTACTCGTCCCCATGACGCCTGTGCTAAGGTCAAATCTTTGTCTCATTATCGCAGCATAAAAGCAGCCTTTCCGGTCATTAGGGAAGACACCACATGAATCGGAGTGGGATGCCCGCTGCAAGTTGGGAGAGCATGAGGTGGTACTCTCTTCTCAGGGGACGCCTAGTCTGTACTGAAAACGCCCAACTCCAGAGACTCGTTGAGCTTTTTTCATGCCTTTTTCAGATCATGAGTTCCCATTGCAGTACCGGGGTTCTTCACGTTCTGACCTCTTAACCAGGGCGTAGTGTCACAAAATGAGTGAGGAGAGAGGGCGGGGGGGGGGGGGGGGACTGAGCAGCGATAAGTAACGCAAACTGCACCAAAAGTACGCCAACAAACGGGTTTCTTCACGGGTTTGGCCCGCTTCCATCTCAAAGTTGGGGGGGGAGGGGAGGCTGAAGCCTAAGGGACAGAGGGAGGGAGTAGCCTCAACTAAACAGAAAACTACATCTCTGTTTTCGACAAAACGTGGGAGGAGGGTGCTTTTCTGACATGATCCCCTACCCGGCGCTTTGGAGTCTATTATTTCGCACGAGTGCTATTTTGTAGCCAAGCCTGATCCTTATCTACGTGAACTTTTCTGGCTGTCATCTTGCAACCAGAATATTAAGTGTCGCCGGGGCCTCATCATGTAATGAAGTGCTTCGCAGTCTGAGAACTCCTTCACAACTCCGGATATCCGAAAGTACTGACATGCATTCTGGGGATTGTCTCGGATCCTCTTCCAAACCATGAAGCTTCATCATAACCCTCAGGACACTCTTCGTATATCACACGAGGCTCAGTCTTAGGCTCGAATGGCCTTGGAGACGCCATAATACCTAGGAACCATCTTCAAAACGCTGACTTGGTCATTTCAAAGGTCTCCCTCTTTCAAGCTTTTGGTCACTTTCCAGTCGTAAGTTCGTCAGATGAAGTTCTAGGGGTCCTTCCGCGGAGGCATGACCCTCCTATTCGGGGACCCTTGTCGGTGCTCCAGTTACCTTAACATACCATGCATCCTTTCTTTTTTTTAGAAGACAGCGCTTAAAGGTGCAGCGCCAAAAGCCTTTCTGGCTGGTGTCTTTTTATAGCGGCCGTCCTATGTTACCCCCGGTATCTGGCTTAGTCTGACAATGCACCTGCACTGTGCCTCACATCTATCAAAACTATATAACCAGAAAGCACTGCAGCCCGGAGAAGATACAAGCTCCACGGAAAGAGCAATGACCTCTGAGTCCCTATACAGTGAACGCCCCAGCATTCACCAAAATGTCAACCTTCGTCCGCGCAGCTTTTGGCCAAGCGTCCCCGGAACCAACCACAGTTTCCGCTCACCCTCATCCAAAGCACCCCTAACTGATGCCCCGACCCCGGTTCTCGTGTCAGCTAAAAATCGAGGTGCCAGTGACCGACCCTCCGTGACCTGCGCTGATCCAGCGGCGGGGGGCGTGCCGCGAGACGGCCAGCCGCGGCCAGTGCGGTGTCGCGCGCCTCTCAGCCGGATCGTGCGCCATCTGCCGCGCGGGAGGCGGCGGCCGGGCCAGATGTGCCTCTCGCCGCCGGGGCCGCCCGTGAGCGCCGGCCGGCCGGCAGCCGCGCGGCGGCTTCATGGCGATCACACGGATCGTGCTCGACGAGGACACGCGGCGCTGCCGCCTCTATCGCCGCTCGCACGGCGTTTGGCGCTCGGCTGCTCGGGCTTGGGCTTGCTCAAGCCCGGGCGGCCAGCGCCGGCCTCATGATCGGTGTTTCGAGAGCAGCTGAGCTCCGTAACGAGCAGGCGCTTACGCTGCATTGTAGTGAGCTGGGCCTGGCTACACAAGACGTAATTTACTTGCGCTACGCCAGGGCAAATAAGCGTTCGCTTGACGATGGGTGATAAATATCTATGGGAGAAGGAATGGGGCCATATTCACGGAGTACACAAAACGTGGCTTGCGCAAGGGACCTATGCTCATGGTCGAAGCATGCCGAACATTTCACTCATAACTGTGCAGCATTGACGGCATCATACACGACAGAGTAACGCGTGATGACTGGCTAGCGGCAGCACGCGCCCCATTTATCCCAGGACCACCGTCAATTCCCACGCAATTTTGGTCAAACAGCTCTCACGGCCCATGTCTACAGGCTTTGTGCAACGCACACTAGCAAGTTGAGGACCCTTTCTCCGCCCGAGAGCACAAGGCTGGCGTGGCTCGGCAGGGTGTGCCACGCAGGCGCCACATTAGGTGACCAGGCATTTCACTGACACCGCCGCCGGCCACCAGCGGGCAGGCTAGTAGGCCATGCTGGCGACAGCGGTATATAATGACAGCTCTGTCTTTATGATTTAGGTGTACTAGTTATGCAAGGGCAATGCAACGCAACGTATAATTTAATAGAGGAGTCTGTGTACTATGAGCATGCCGAAAGAAACGGAGTTAAATGTGGGACACTGAGGAGGGTCGTCGTAAACAAATTGTTGACACTGGACTAACTAACGTAAACAATATGGACTGAAGTAAGACCTGATAAATCTGAGGGAAAAACAGCTAGAAAGCAAAAAGATCTACAAAATAGCTCACAATTTTGATTCAAGGTAGCCAACCTTGCGGAAGGAATCTTGTTTGATTTCCTGTTCACCACCATGGAAGAAATACATTTTATTTGTCTTCCTTTTCCCGACGTGTATGTTTTGTTATGTTTGCAACATGCTGTCAAAATTGCTCGTATAATAAATGTCACAAAAGCTTGAAACACTGCTTAGGAAAAAAGATACGCAAACATGAAGTTATTATCCCCAAATTCAATGCAACGTTGTACCACGGCTTATCACCTACGTGGCATTTACCACAATCACTGCCATTATGTAATTTACCCCAGTGGCCCTTTTCGAAGCGCACTTTGGCGTTGGGAATAGGGGTATCAGATGACCCATGTGACGCACTGGCTCGACCTTCAACCAACCGACTTTTCGATAACCGACCCTTGCTCGCTGGGCCAATCACGGACGTGCTTTTATTCGCGCCAGTGCCGGTGCGCGCCGTATTTATCTTGACGACAGTGGTGGCGACCGCGGGGAAGAAGCGTAGTGGTGTTACAAGGCGTTGACGGCGTGATTTCGGCTAAAAGTAATCAAAATTGATATCCTTATTATGCCTCGATGGTGCTGCTGTGGCACTATCCAGCTCTTTTATTGGACGTAACTAGTCCTCAGGATTCAAAAGTTAGTTTTTTAAAACACGCCAAAAGGTGGGATACTCTCTTCAAAGGGAGTGTTCCACCTTTGCTCCATTCAGTAGTTCCATTGTTCCATTCAGTAGATATGCTCCTCAGTACGTCACCATTTGATTGCGTCATCGTATCTTGTACAACATTGCTTTGAGAACCCAACTGATGGCCACTTTATCTGGAAGTCGCGCTCACGAACGCCAGATGTGATCGGCTCGACAGTATTGGTCTTGATCACCGCGTGACCACGGAACAGCAGAAGTTGAGCGACGTTATTATGACGTCATGGATGCCTGGGTGACCTTGAAATAGCCTGCCTGAAAAAGCCTGCACATCTTGGCGGGCGTCAAGATCAGAAGGTGAAACGTTTTAGGTCTTATGAGGAAAAGGACCATGCATTGCACCAAATGATCTTCAAGATGACTTTTTCAGTTCGAAACCCAATACAAATTTGGAACACTCCCTTTAAAGGGAATGTTCCACATTTAGCATATTTAAGCAAGCATGATATATGATAAAACGAGCTCATATATAACTATTGATATACTTTTGGATGGATAATGCGGCTCTATAAAATACAAGATCTCTGTTTAGTAAACATGTTCCTACATACATCATTGTTTGATTACGCCATCGTCCCTTGTACTACATTGATTAAGAGCCAATTGACAGCCATTATATCTGGAACTGCGCTCACAAGCTACCCTCCTCCATTTTTCTCACCGAATTTACTACCTCGCCCACTTTGTTTTCATTGAACGCAATATATGTTTTCAATCTTTGTACAATTTATAAGTCTTTAATTTAAGCAGTACAGGGGACGTGCAGGTTGGACCCAGGGGGGCAGGCACTGGATGCATGCGTCCCTTTTGATCGGCGGGAGAAGGCGCCTTTTGGATGCCACCTTAGGGCGCCGATGGCGCTCTTCTGTGGCGATCATGGGGGGCAACACGCATTTTGGTTGTGGGGACGAGGACAGGGTTAGCCATGAAGGACGTAGGGCATCCCCATATTTCAAGGCTTTTCACTTGAACCTGACAAGCCATTGCATACCTTATGGCGCTAGTTATGCGAAGTTTATTGCATCTTTTATCCGCTCAGTTGTTACGATTTGTGTCTTAGGTGAGAGCAACCATGACCATTCGTTATGAGAGTGGTACGAGACGCCACTGCGCAGAACGACCGAAGAAGATAGTCTTTATGTAATGATCAGCTTTTACCCACGCTTTTTTGTGCCATTTCAGCCAAAAACATTGGGGGAGGGGCCAAGCCAACATTGGGGGGAGGGGGGGGGGGCAAGGCTCTCTCAAAGCAATACAAATCGATTCCCGTGAACTTAACTGACTTTGGTACAAAATCTTATCAATTGTTGCTGTCTATGCTTATTGCAACGTGTTTTGAATTTCTTGTGTTAAGCGCTTTAAGTTAAGTAAAAAGTAAGATAATGGCTAGCAGTAAGAATATAACACTGGGTTGTATGATATATTACAAAATAGCATTGATACATGAAGGTGCTTACAACAAATCTGTGTTCCGAAGATGCATTTGACTCCAATATTTGGTTTGATTGGCCAGCAATGCGTGAGAACTGGGGTAGCGAAATATTTTGGTCTTTTAGTACTGTTATTTGCTGGATAAAACAGCTTTAAGTCATGGAAGTGATAGGTGTATGTATTTTGAAACCTTTGATCATTATATCAGGGCTAAATTTAGCTCAAACAGCCGTATGGTTTTTTTACGAAACTTAAAGCAGTAGACTGCAAGTGGATCAGCATGGCCCTGCACAGCACGTGGCGGCAATTTCTTGGGTTTTGGATTCAGCGAACGGCGTGCGATTGTGGATTGCGTTGGGAGAGATGGTTCTCAGTAGGTCTCAGGGGGAAGATCTGCATCTGGGAAAGGGCGAGTGCAGCTATCTACGGGTAAGCTCCAGCGTACAGTGTTTCATGTGCAGTTAATTTGCGTAACCGGTTTTAAGCGACAAACACCTGACTGCAGAAGTTTTTGAAGGTTTGTCACGAGCCATTGTTATCGGTGATGCGCCATTTACCAGGCTGACAAGCACATGACTTATACCCCATGCCAGCCATGGCAAACAAATCAAACCTCTTTCACCCCTCAGAACTAGTTTATTTCTGACACATGTGTTGCAATCACAATTAATCAAATCACTTTCACCCTGCAGAACTAGATCATGCCTGGTACTTGTGTTGTAATAGCATTAGTAACCAAAGGGTGACTGCAAAGGTAGAATTAGTTGGCCATTTCCCCCCTGCTGTTTTTGTGCTTGATACCACAATTTACAGGTTCCAGGTTTTTGGTTGTCATTGGTGTTAACAATGTGCCCAGCTGCTGAGGCTATATGGTGTTGTTAGCCTCTCACCCTAGCTGTGGGAGAGAGCATAACAGATAATAAAAAACCAGTACCTCTGGTTCTCTGGATGTGCAGTATAACTGCTGTACCAGTGGCACTCCCTGGAGTATAAGTGAAGTTTAAAAACATTGTACATATATTTCAGCATCTTGAAAATGTATTGGGATGCTCATTTTTTAGTACCAATTTAGAGGACATATTTTCATGATGAAACTATGGAATTGTACTAGAGCCTGCATTGATTGATATAATCTGTCAAAATGTATTCTGGGACCCAGTTGAATGGAAGCTTGTTATTAATACATATGTAAAAATGCAATATAATAATAGCCTTTAGTGTTATGAGTGGCCAAATCACTATCTCTGTATATGGGTGATATAATTATATGCACTTTTACTCTATATATCATGGGCAAGAAGAGCATTGGGTGTGTGGTTTTTCATTATTATGAGTTCAGCATGTGCATGTTCAGCAGCATCCAATCATTGGCCTAGTATAATGAATTCATCTGTCATTGCCCTTGAATTTGGGTGTACCAGGAGGTTGGAGGTACTGTTAAACAAATTTATCAAATGAGGCAAAATTGGGTTATATTAATGCTTGATGCCTTAAGCCATGGCTGCTCTTATGATCACATTTTTTGTATGTATCTCTGTCATTGGGGCTTTACAACGCATGCAGCTGCTGAGGCTATATGGCGTCACCCGCCTCTCACCCTGGCAGGAAGGGCGGGCATTGCGGGGAATCGAACCCCGTACCTCTGGTACCTCTGGTTTCCCAGATGCGCAGTGTAGCCACTATGCTACCAGCACCCCCTTTGTATATATCTCAGGATTCGGACGTGCTTGAAACTGAGCATGGCAAAATAACCCATGCCTGCTTGATAGCTTTGGTACCTGCTACATTGAAGACTGATGACTAAGCCTAGGTTAATAATTCCCCCAAAGTGATATTTGCCGCATATTTTTCAGCACTCCCAAGCGAGTAGTTACCGTGAAATATTTGATGTATTATGGAGGGGTTCTGCTCAGCTAATGCAGAGATTTTGAATGAGCAATATGAGATAACCTCTTTCAGCCATCACTTATCTGCCCTCTGTTTAAATTCAGATACCCCAAAGGCTTGTCATATATTCCACTTGCTGCATTATCGAAGGCGACTGACCGCGCTAAACCGACTCCCCGTCAAAACAGGAGGCTCGTGGCGGGCCGCTGCGGTCCGCACCCACCGACAATCCCACAGCCCGCGGGCCACGCGGCCAGCCCAATCAGCTGATTACTGGGCCGATGTCAGCGCCACCTATACCGAGACATACGTACTTCGACTTGCGTCAGTCTCGCACAGCCAGCCATCAGGCGCCCTAACACCGGGGCCGGCCTTTCGGATTGTCGGCACGCAGGGGGAATAGGGGCCGGCCCCTCGGGTTGTATAGCCGGCCATCACGCACACAAACACCAGGGCCGGTCCCTCGGGTTGTCGGCACGCAGAGGGAAGTGATGGCCGCGTTCGTTGTAAGCATAGCCCTGCGGGTGGTAGGCTTTTGTCGCGCAATGACTAGTGTCATACGGCCTGAGCGGCGCCAGCCCTTCTGACCAGTGTTTCTTGGCATGCTGAAGACTGGTTGTGTTATGCATACGAGCTGAAAATGAGGAGCAGTGTCTTTGCATTTGTGTGAACCAGATACTGGTGGTCAACGTCAAACACTTGGCATAAATGTTCCATATTGGTAAATCGGATTTTCGCCAATTGACGCATTATTGCGGATTTTCCTGTCACGGTAGCTCAGTTGGCGAGAGCCGATAACGTGGTGGTAAACGCGCCTGCATTAGTCACTGCACGTCTGGGAAACCAGAGGCACGGGTTTCGATTCCCGCGGTGCCGCTCTTGCTGCCAGGGGTAAGAGGCCGGCGACGCCATATAGCCTTCGCAGCTGAGTGGGTCGTAAAGCCCAATAACGAGCGCCTGCCTTCAGATTTACCCACACGTGGCGGGCCGGGCTCGATTCGCTTTAGACGCTCGCTGTTTACCGGTATGATTGGTGTTAGCGAGCAGACGGGCCGTCGCTGCCGGTGCGGCGGCGGCGTCTCCGCGATGGTGTGAGCGGCCCCTCTGCCGATTGGTCCCCACCATCTGGAGCCCATGTGTGGGCCACGTGGGCTGATGGGGACACGCGGGCGGGGACGCACGGTCCCTGCCGGGCAGTCCACATTATTGAGGCTCCGACGGCGCGGATCGACGCGAGCCGCGTCAGCGTTTACGACGACGACGACGACGACGACGACCTAGGTGTGTGCGACGCCGCCCTTCCATTCCCTCTCTTACATTTGCATTGTAACTCTTTGGCTAATAGAGACTCTTCCCTTTCAACGTCTCAAGTCGATGGTCCTCCAGAATACTAACGAACTCTTTCGCACGAACATTCTGGTCCCCCGGGCCGGGTGTAAGTGAACTCTTTCGCACGAACAACTGGGATGTGCTGTGACTGGGAAGAACTGTGGCTAGATCCCGGAGTCCCAAAAGCATCACACGACCTCAGCAGAGGGCGAGGAACGCATAATGCGAGTCTTGAGCCGTTGCGTTGCGTCAGAAGGGGCACCGCAAGAGCTTTCTTGAGTTCAGCCACTCAAGTTACGAAAATCCTGTGTTAGCACCAGCTCTCCCCGAAAATCAGTGATGGGGCTAGCCTATTAGAGGTTAGAAGGCCCCGAAAAGCCAGTAAGTGACACTACCACGGTCGCGGCTGCGTCTTGGAAAGGAGACACAACAGATTTTACGACTGCGTAATAGGACCGAGGGGCGCCGGGCCGCCGGCCGGCCGGAGGGGGCGGCAGGGGGAGGGAAGGGACAAAGGGGACAGACCGAGACGAAAACAGTCGGCCGGCCGAACGCGACAGGGTGGGCCACGCGGGGAGCGGTCGAGTTTTTTTGGATCATAACTGGTAAGAACACAGGCGTTCGCCTGCACCGTGTGTCGGGTCGTGTATGCCTGAACCTGTATGCCTGTACGAGGACACCTGTACTTTGCGTCTGGTTGCATATGTCTGAACCGTGCAAACGAAATTTGTACCTTGTCTGGTGACGTATGCCTGGACCACACGCGCAGCCTCTGTACCTTATGGCTGGCCACGTATGCCTGCACATGTTATGTCAAACAAACAAAAAATGTCGCCGCCATTCTGGCGAGACTGGTACCCTGTATCGAGGTGAGTCCGTGGGCCACGACCCATGGCGTCACCGATGGCTGCCGGGTGCCCGGTTTCCCTTGGGGTGGCCGTCATCCGTTTGAGGGCCATGCGCATCTCGTCGGGTTAACGCGGGCTCTGCTAGAAAACGGCCTCGCGCCTGCGTTGCAGCGTGCCCACCACACCGGCGAATGTCGTTTTGTTATCTTTTATGGGCAGCACGATTTGACCGTCGTGCCGACCAGTGAAGCAATGCTTGCTTTTTTCGTCGGCCACATGCGGGCCTGCGGCTGGGTGCCTGTTCTGTTCAATGTTTGGAATGTGTTTGGGTTTAGAATGTGTTGGGAAGTCGTGCGAGAATATCCATGTCCCAAGCGGTTTTGGTAGGTGAGACCTGGTTTAGGTTTTACGGATGTCATTGCTGCTCTTTTCTTACCCATATTTGATGAGGAAATACGTGGGATTTTGTGTGGGTTGAGCATGGCCTATGACCAACCACGAGATTAACGCAGTGCCAACCGGCGCCCGCGATGGTGGGTTCACGGCCATGGTGCACCCTTCGATAGACTCTGGTCCGGTGACCCACACCGAGGGTACGGGCTCGGTCTGTGTCACCGGACCAGTCCCCTGATCACTGGGCCTGAGGAATCGGGATGGGCCTGATATATGGAGACGTCCCGCGACGGACGTCGGGACGGAAAAGAAGTCAAATCTGTCCCGCAAGGGTGCCGAAAATATGAAATATTTGCCATGCGTAGTGTACAGTGTGTATGTTGGTATCTAAACCAGTTGCGGGATATAGATTAGGATTGCGCAGCATACGAGGAGTAAATGTTGTGGTAGCTGTAATGTAGCGGCATACCCGGTACCGCAAGGCACCTTGATGATTTTTTAATGTAACTACCAGTAGTGCGGTGATCACGCTTCTCGTTTGGGAAACCAGACGTGCGTGGTTTAATCACACGCAATACCCGCCCTTTTCTCCCGGGGTTTGAGGTAGGTGACGCCATATAGCTTCGGAACTGAGGTGGGTCGGTAGGTCCCAACGACAATTACAAGGGAAGCTTAAACTTGCCCGGCAGACTTCAACTTACCCGGTACACTCCTCTGCTGTAAGGGCTGCGGGCGGGCGGCTCACACTAAGCAATTGCAGGTCACGGCGACCAGGACCGTGCCGGCATGCTGCTGCGTCTTGAACGGCTCCGCTTGGTCTTGACCTGATGACTTGATTGGGCGGGTTGGACGTGGACAGCGCTGTGGCCGGCTCTACGAGTGTTCTAGACGCGGGCTTCGCCGCTGTTTCAGGCGCCTGCGTGCTGTTGTCGAGACAGGCAACGAGGTGCAGCCTGCAGCGGACTTCTCGGTGGTAATCGGGTGGAGGACGAGGTGAGGTGTCGTCGTCATCCGGGGCTCCGGGATACCCGCGATCAGGTATGTGGCTCCATTCGGGCACGGCGGTGTGCGTTCATTCACCCGCGGGCACCGTCGCTGGTATGGCCGCACTCAGGGAAGCCAGAGCCAACACCGTTTTAGCGCACGGCGTCACTCGCTCACCACGTCACACCACTTGCCGACAGTGCTTTGCCGTGCTAAAGCATGCCGACAGTAACGGCCACCTCGTCCATGCAGTCAAGCCACAGTCGCTGCCACACACGAGACAGCAAGCCCATGAATATGTGGAATGCACGAGAATATGCGAGAATATGCTTAAGTGATGCATATGTGGGTAAGGTTAGCTGGCAGTCAGTTGAGGAAAATCATCAAATCTTAGGTAGGCTGGCTGGAGTGCGCCTAAGCACAGTTTTATGTTCATAGCATAGGATAGTCCGTTCCATGCGTACTCAACACAGTGCTTACTGGTGGGATCCAGAAAGTGATGCTGTACTCTCCGCTGATGTTAATCCGCCCCGTCCAGCCCGCGCCGCTTCTCACCTCCAAACGCGTCTTCTCTGCTCGCCGGAGGCCGGTCGCCATGCTGTCCGCAAGGGGCGCGGAAATTGCCAGCGGGGTTGCACTAGGGGCGCGGAAATGGCCTGCGGGGTCGCGCTGGGGGCGCGGAAATGGCCCGCGGGGTCGCGCTCGGGGCGCGGAAATGGCCGTCGCGGTCGCGCTCGGGGCGCGGAAATTGCCAGCGGGGTCGCGCTCGGGGCGCGGAAATGGCCGGCGGGGTCGCGCTCGGGGCGCGGAAATGGCCAGCGGGGTCGCGCTCGGGGCGCGGAAATGGCCTGCGGGGTCGCTCTGTCTGCTCCTGCTGAATCAACAGCCGTCGCCGAAGTAGTTTATATGCTCACGTGAGCTTTGCGTACAATGGGTGGAATGACAAATGGGGTACAACTTACTGCATCAGCATGCAAAGGTAAATACTGAACACATACCTATTGTGAGCTCTAGCACGTCTTACCATGCTCCGCCGCTGGTGATCTTAGCCAGTCGCTGATGACTGAATGTCGGGAACGCTCTCGGGGCACGCGTCACGCCCATCCCCAGGTCGGCTGATCATCCATACACGTGAGCGAGGGTGGTGCGAATGCAGCGCTCGCTGGCCTGTGAGGCCAGCATGCACCCAAAGCCAGACATCGTCAGACGCAGGCGTTTGACGATGTACGTTTTTCGAATCCATGAACTCGCTGGCTGACGAACCCAAATTAAGTTAAACTAAATGGAAGAGTTTGTGACAGTGAAGGTGGCTTCTAACGGCACTCGTCATTATCGCAAATACCTGTTGCAATAAACAACATTAGTCTTCTGTTCTCGTCGTAGTTGACCGAAGACCGACTCTTTGCCCGACACTGGCCACGCACCGACCGGAAACGGCCGCCGCGTGCTTGCATGATCCAGTTGAGCGGCATCGGGGACGTGGGCAGGGTCCCAAGCTGGTGTCCACCGGGACCGTCGTTAAAAGATCGGAAGCCCGCACCTTATAAATCGCGAGCGCACCTTTCCTATGCATATTCGGTGACCGACGCTTTGGTGACTGTCTTGTTATCTGTTCGTTCGCGCCTTCCCAGTTCCGGAACACACACACGACGTCCCACAGCTGGCGCGTGTATTTGAACTGAACCACCCGAACCACAACTGAACTATGCGGATTCGGCACACTACTGAGAAGTGGCCTAGCCGTCCACACTTCCTGCATGCTTTCCCATCTGCTGGGCACCGGCCTCCAGTGTGGGTGGTAAAGCCACAGTGACCACATGGCTTTTTGTTCTTGCCGTTTGGCTCAGTCGCTTTGGCCCATGGCTTGCTTGCCTGTGCCTGGTTGGTGGGACACCTGGATCTGGCTCCATTGTTGGTGCGCACAGCGCACACCTCAGGTTCCCTTCCACACAACAGCTGTTGGTTCTTTTGGGCTGACTCTTCCAAGGCTGCAATCTCAATCGCTTTTCGTAGGGTCAGATCAGGGTGCTTCAGGAGCTGCATTGCAGTTGATGTCTCACTGAGACCCATGCACAGTCTGTCCCCGATCGTTTCATCCAGGTTTGGGCCAAACTTGCATGTGGCAGCCAGGGTGCGGAGAGCTGAGACATACTGCAGAACAGTCTCACCTGGTTGCTGGGCCCTCTTATGAAAGTTGCGCCTTTCCACAGCTGGGCTCTTTTTTGGAATGCGGAACTTGTCAAACTGATCAATGATCTTCTCCAGGTTATGGGCATCTTCCTCCTCCCAATTAAAATGGGAATATCCCCCTTGGGCGGAGAGGCCAGCGCAGTTGGAGAAAATTCCCATTTTCACCTTTTCGGCTATCTATCGAGCTCATTGGTATCGTAGAAGAATTGCCAGTCCTGCTTCCACGTGCGCCAAGCACTAGCAAGGGCTGGATCAGCCAGATTCAACTCAGAGGGCTTCCTGAAGGAAGACATCACAATTGGCTCAGGGTGAAACTGGCGCGGACTACCCGGCACCTGTCAGAGGGAAATAATTGGTCTACAATGACAATATTTCCTTGAAACAAGCCTTCAGAGCAGCAGTGATGCGTGGCGATTGCCCATTCTGGCACCATGTCTTGTTATCTGTTCGTTCGCGCCTTCCCAGTTCCGGATCAAACACACGACGTTCCACAGTTGGCGTCTGTATTTGAACGGAACCACCGGAGCTCAACGGAATCGCGTCCAGGTGCACGGTGGCGCACAAGGCGCAGTAGCGATGTGGAGAACTGGCTCCTAAATTGGAGGCGCTATACATTTAACACGGGACATCACATGCCAGTGACTGCCTCGAAAGGACACAGCCAGATATCGCATGCACCTTTTCGGCTTCGCACTTGTACGAAGTGATCTGCCTTTCAGAAGATCCTATAACCAACAGTGGCTAGTGGGAATGTACATTGCCACACGAAAAGTTGTAGTTTTTAACATAATATAGCCGTGTTCCTGCGGCATGCTCGCTGCCGTAGAAACACGGCTTCAGTTTTTGCAGGGTGTGCCACCACGCTTGTTCTGATCCGCGTCGCGGTCACAGGTGATGTCCGGCGATGCCCCCAGCCGGCACAGCTTGGCGATGGGTCTGCAGGTGAGATTTCCGCGGAGCAGAATCGTCGTGGCACGGCAGTGCCCGCTCGGTCCCTCGATGAGCGAAGCCACCCTGGCCGGGGACCACCGGCCGCGAGGGCCTTCTCCGCGGACCAGGACGACCTCGCCAACCGCAGATTTTTGTTGACTTTCTGTGGCTTGTTCCACTCAATCACGTAGCATTTATGGGAGGAGCGAGAGAGCAGCCCTTGCTGCCTCGTCAACGTGGCCGTTGGTGGCAGCGTGTGCCACCACGCTTGTTCTGGTCCGCGTCGCGGTCACAGGTGATGTCCGGCGATGCCCCCAGCCGGCACGGCTTGGCGATGGGTCTGCGGGTGAGATTTCCGCGGAGCAGAATCGTCGTTGCACGGCAGCGCCCGCTCGGTCTCTCGGTGAGCGAAGCCACCCTGGCCGGGGACCACCGGCCGCGAGGGCCTCCTCCGTGAACCAGGACGACCTCGCCAACCGCAGATTTTTGTTGGCTTTCTTGGGTTTGTTCCACTCAATCACGTAGCATTTATGGGAGGAGCGAGAGAGCAGCCCTTGCTGGCCGCGGTAGTCGCGGTCTGAACAGCATGTTCAGCAGGGTGCTGTCAGCCAGCAGTCCCCTGCTGACGCCAGCTTACCGCGCATACTGCGCAGGGGCTGGACAGCGTTCCGTCACCCAGCTGCTGGTGGCGCAGCGGAGTCTCCTGGCGGCTGGCTATTGAGTGTGCCAGCCTCTCCCGCCACGCCGCACACAGTGCATTGAAGTCACCACGCTGAGTAACTCGAATATCACACACTTGTGACGCCACTACCATAGGCAGGTTTGTCAACAGCGGCTTAAATCAGGTGGCCCAGCCCGCCATGCCAAATGCATCGAACGCACAGTCTACCTGTTGTCATAGTTCCACATGCTCCGGCGAGAACGCTGGGAGCTGGGAGGACGCCAGCGGCGGTGAGTGAGCCATGTCCGTGCTGGCTGGTGCCGGTGGTACCGTGGGGGTCTCGGGCTTGTCGTGGTCAGTAGCCGTTGTTAGCATTCGTGACGCTTCACTGTCACTGTCTGATCACGTCACAGTCACCAGTATCGTGGATGAGCCCGTCTACGATCTCCGGTCAACGGCACAACTAGTGGGAGCCTGATGTATTTGCATATATACATATATACATCTATATATTCATGTGTATGTATTTATTTATGTATACATTGTGCAGTTTTTGGTCGTTATTGTTCGTCGCTCGGGAGCGTGCACAGTGCTGACACAGCAGCGCGGGCGAGAGGCAGCAGCCGCTCTGCACGGCTGCTGGCCACGCCGCGACGCCGGCTCCCTGCAGGGCTCCATCCTAATCTGATAGGAAGCGGCGCACTGGGGCGCCGAGGACCCGACGGATCTCACCAAAAACTTCGTGGTAGGGCCGCCGGGTCCCTCATGACATTAAGATCAAGGCGGCGGGAAGCATAGCGCCGCTGACTGCCATGAAAACCACCAGCAACTGATGAAACTGGTGAGGCACAACACGAAAGGTCCCATCGGCTTGCGTGTCAACGTGGCCGTTGGTGGCAGCGTGTGCCACCACGTTTGGAAGCCAGTGGCCACCTGAAATACAAATAATCACACCATGTAATGACACAGTTTTCTGAAACATTGTTTATATCTCACCCCGGTTAACACCGCAGATTGTCGCATGGAAATTAATGCAGCCATTTTTTACGTTTGTGACGAGTCAAAGACACCTGGCAGCGGTAGCCGAGCTGCTGTCACCCGCCGCGAGATAATGACAGGCTGAACGAGGCTCTACTGAAAGGAAACGAGCGTTGCATAGCAAGCACACGAAGAGAGGCAGGGCTGGTGGATGCAGCGCATGTGGAAAGCGCTGCAGCAGATAGGCTTTGCGCCATTTGTTGGGCGTGGCTGCACTGGGATAGTCATGGTGAATCTGCCTAGAATCTACAGCTTCTCTGCTGTTTTACGCATCGCCGATATCAAAGTATCCACGTTCTCCCGCATATAGATTGATCATTGATCTTCCTTGAATTTCAACCAATAAACATCGTGACACCACACAGCAGTGCTCATGAAACCAAGGACAAACGTTTAGCTGGCATCTTTAATGGTGTCCTAGGCCTCTAACCGTCGTCTAACGTACCGTTGTTACACAGTATACGGACCGTACCGATGGCGCAGTTCGCTAGAGCACCTTCCTTCCGTTCTCCCTATTCGCTCACCCGTAGCGGGATGGACTCCCGCTCGAGTCGTTTTCGGCGATCGCTATTTGCCCATTACTGGCCTGCATCCGGTGACAACGGCCGCACTGAAGATCACGCGACGTCAGAGGGCGGTGCGCACCTTACCGAGCATCGGGACACGTTAGTGCCCGACTGGATCCGCCGGCTTTTTACAACATGAACGGGTAGGGGTGAGGGTAGAGCTGATGCGATCATCCTCCCCTGCCCGCCACGTCCACACCAAGAATGATATAACCTCATGGGGAAATTTTGGATGGGTCTAAGTGCAACCTTGCGACCTTTTGCGATTAGTCAGAGATTTGCGTGCTCCGAAATCTGCACATGCAGGACGTGAAGTGATGTATCACAGCCGTCCTTGACGGTAGTGAGCGCTGTGTGTCATAAGCGGATACTGGTATCTGGCCTCCATTCGCATTTACCTCGTCCCCATTGATGACAGAACTGAAGCAGTGGTGTGCTCGCAGTCCTGGCACGGCTGCGTCGACCGCGGCGACTGCTGCGACGGCGGTCTCCGGCACGGCGGGCTGATTCACTCTCTGTCTTAGCATAACCTACCGCATTGCTTGGTAACTGAGCGCGGCTCTCGCCTCGCCTTGCGCCAGGTGGTTGAAGATTTGGCGATTTGTTCTCCCCTCTACGTCATTTTGGACAGCATTTCTGATTGCCGACGTCACGCTCAAGGTCTGAAAAGAGGAAGTGCATTTGCAAATGATCGGGTCAACTGGCATTCATATGTGGTGCAACAGTTCTTACTCGTGCTTTACGGCAAGTTCTGGACGATCTGAATATCAGGACATTCATTTTGGAGGAACTCGATTTTAGGATTAATATCTCTTAGAGTCGCTTCTAGAGCTTCATATTTTTCTGTCTTTGAGCTGATGCCGAGCAGCTGTGGTGGGCACATCGCTGGAGTTTCTCGTCAACGAGGCTCACGGAGAGGTTAAGGAAGTTCCTACACTTCCCCACCGGAGCACCATCTCCTGTAACGAGATATTCGTTTGATCAACGTTTAGCTGAACTCTTTGCAAGTATTCTATGGTGACTGCTAGATACTTACAAGGCAACATCACATGTACGGACAAAAAAATATGACCATATTAGCCACGTTCAAGAAAAAAACTACGGCCTAAAGCTGCGGAAGCAGAGGGGTAGGTACGAAAAGGTACGAAATGACCAGATGAGTCACAAAAATTGATTTTGTGACATAAACCTATTGAACGACACTGTAAATCGATATACCTCCACTCACTGTCAGCAGGAACTCTCCTGACAATTTCACCCGAACCGTACCGTCCTGGCTACTCTTCACTGACGGTGATAGCAAAGACAAGATGTTTTTAATTTTCCGTGGAACTCCCTGATTTTCCATGTCCTCCAACTCAATTTCACGATTCAGCCTGGGGAGGCGGAACCATGTAAAGTAAGTCACCGTGCATCCGACAAAACTAGTAGGCAGCCAATCAACAGTGAAAACGCAGGAAGAATGGTTTACTGCAACATAGACACACGTTTGGATAGCCCGTACCCGGCTTGAATAAAACGGGAAAATTTCGTTAAACTTGTTCGCGCAAAAAGACCCGCGCAATTTAAGGTAATCAAAGGTTCGGAAAATTATCCGATCATATCACCTCTTGCGCTCAGCCTTGATCCGGTGTAAGCATGGCTGGTCCTGATCCTTGGCTTGATCTTGGCTTGATGATGGCTTGATCCCGGCAAGCTGGGAGCAATAGACGCTAACCGACGGTACTTAGTCAGGGAAATGCTTGCGTCGTCCAAAATCTGCGAGACCGCAGCTGGTGGGGGAGATGTCATTTGAGCTGGCCGACATGTCGCACCAAATCCGCAAACGCCAGCTGCTTCCTCCAGCTCCCTGATTTTACTTCTCTTATGTCGGACCGAGTACTCATCGTTGGCGGGTCGCTTGTGACTGCGTCGGGTGGGTGTCATCTCTGGACGGTGCCTGGTGGGCGTTGCTTCCAGATCGCGATGAGCTGGTATCGTTCCCGCGCTGGACTGGGCGGACGACGCCGTAGTGCTGGGCTGGACGGTGACCTGCGCAGGCGACGCCGCCGCGCCGCGCTGGGTGGCGTGCTGAGCGGGTGACGCCGGCGCGCTGAGCGGGCGACGCCGCGGCGTGCTGAGCGGGCGACGCCGCCGCGCTGCGCTGGGCGACGTGCTGGGCGGGCGACGCAGCCGCACCGCGCTGGGCGGCGTGCTGAGCGGGTGACGCCGGTGCGCCACGCTCCATGGGTGATGCTGCCACACGCATAGCCGAGTTGCCGAGCTTGGAATGATCGGTCTCCAGCACATCATTTGATCCATTTTCACGAAAGCGGAGCTCTGTTTTCACAGTGAAAAACTGTCCTGCACTGTTAACAATATATACATTTGGTTTTCCACGCCTCTGGTGCAATCTGACGTATGCTCTAAGCTTAATGAGCTTTTTTCGCAAAAAAGCATTGACCTGTAGCAATGGCAAGGCCAATGTTTTTGGCCTCATCCGCAAGAGTAGCACACGCAGCCTGAGCACGAAAATCAGCAAATTGTTATGCTTTCAAACAACTTCAAATCCACTCACAATCACGTTCGTGGACAATCGACTCTTAGCACAATGTAATAGCCATGTATTTACCACGCATCTCTGCATAAGAAGCGCGCTTCACGAAAGCAAGGCATCGAAACCCACAACGTGCCGACACCAGTACGTCGGACAGTTCAACACACGTACACGGAACGCAGCCAGCAGGTGGGCCCTCAGGAACAGCTCGGCAGACAAACAGGCGGGCCGCCAGCAGCAGATAGTGGCTGAGCCACAACAGGAACGGGCTATATGCTCATGTGTAAACACCGCATTAAACATTACGTGTAAATGTACAAACTCTGCATTATACATTCCGTGGGAATGTAAAAACAATGCATTACACATCACGTGGGGAGGGGGGAGGGGTGGCCGGCGAAGTCGCTTTTCTTTGGACGTTAGCGTGATTTTCGTTATAAATTTTACCACCGCACCACACAGTAGCATGTGGCCGGGATTGCCCCTGAACCCAACGTGGCAGCTCAAATGAATACATTTGTAACGTTACGTTAGTCGTTCAATGCCACACCACTCCCTGCTAAGCCAAAAGTTGCACCTCTGTTTTGGCTGCCAGGCTGGATATTCAGACGATTATCCGGCGGGAGGACCCTCGACAGGATAATCCTCTGGATTTTTTGCCTGACAGCGCCGTAGCTCTCCCCGCTCAGATGAACTCCATCCGAGCAGTACGCTTCGGGTAGCAGGTGGCGAGCAGCGCTGCGGACCGGAGGAAAACGGCCGGCCACCCACCCCGAAATCCAGGCGACATCCTCCTCCGGCTGGGGGGGGGGGGGGGGCGACCGGGGCCCTGTTGACAAGGGCCCCGGATGGCAGCCAGCCCCTCCTCCGAAAGGTCCAGCCCCGACACGACGCTCATGCTCACTGGACGGACCTCGGTGATCGTGAGCGTCAGCATGCGGAGATATGTCTCCAGTCCGCTGGCGACGCGTGCGACGGCCTCCGGGGCGTCCACAAAAGGCTCCACTGGGGCCGGGTCCTGCCTGCGCAGAAGCAGGAGCTGCCGCGCCTGCTGGTCCGGCCTCGGGGCCAGGGCCGGCCCACCCACGCTGATAACAGCGAAGGCAGGCCAGACCCGGTCCGTCTTCAGCCGGACCGCGGCGTCCAGCAGCCGGCCCCAGTCCCCGTTTCGGTCGCCCCACAGGTCGCCGACCACGCCGCCCTCCGAGCGCACCCATCTGAAGACGATAACGTGTCGCCCAAATGCCATATTGAGCGCCCGCTCCTGGCCCGTCGTGAAGGCCCGCGCCGCAACATGGCTGCTGCCGAAAAGCGCGATACGCTGCCGCACTACGAGCCGGGGCGGGCGACCGGAGCTCGACGACGCTTGCGGGCTGTTGGCGCGCGGGGATCGGCTGCGTCGATTGTAGGGACTTCGGCCCGATGGCGGCCCCCCGTCCCGCCTGGACCGACTCGGGACCAGGCCCGCTGGGCTTGGTCGCGGGGTGGGGAGCGGCGGCGCCACTGCGGCCTCCATGGCCCTCGCCCGCGTCCACGAGCTTGGAATGCCGCCGTACGAATAAGTGGTAAACCAATGCAATGGGCAATTGGTTGGGGTCAACACTGAGACCCACGATCGAGTAACATAAGGCGAGCAAACACAAAACAATACGTTACGTTTGATACTCGAACCACATCACGTTCGGCTCAGTCCAGATTGATCCGCAAACGCCACGGTGTAGCAGCCATTGCGCTGAAACAGACTGCCACCATTTAGCTGCCAGCAGCGATTTAGTGATACTGTCATTATAGGTAGTACTTGCTTGGTAATATCATTCAACTGGTACCTCTTGGTACGTTGATGATAAATTACTGACATAATAAGACCTCACAACTGATAATGCTATACTCATGAATTTAAAGATATCATAACTTGCATTTTGTGAGAATGCAAGAATCAAAAACTGAAGCAGTGATGAGCAGCCCAGCCAATGATAACAACCAAAACAGAATAACTTTTAGGTCTAAGTTGAACAGAGTGCCTGCTTCAGATATTAATGGTATCCCTGCACACCCATTTCCACACACAACATGATGTATTCCATTGATTGATGTCATAAACAGGAAGAAAACGGCTTGCTGCATCTGCACTCTAATGCATCCAGAACTTCACTGTGGTTACAGGGCTTTGGCTGTACTTACAGACATGTTGCCACGCACCTCGTCCAGCAAGTCTCGGCGTAGTCCTGGGGAAAGGAAAACTATCATCACGCACATTTCAGTATTGTACCAACACACCTTCAACATTAAGTGTAAACCCATGACCAAGGCTCTACTTATCCATTCGGACCACCCCTCCCTGTAAGATTGAGGATCGTTCGAAGCATCATTGTTACTGAAATTTGGTTTTCTCTCCATGGGATGGGACACAAAGAAACAAAGCAATACACACAACCATGGCCTCGTTGGCAATAAAAACTGCCCATAGCATCACGTGGCCCTCAATATCAAGTACGCACCTTAAATCACACCTGGTCAAACAACCAGATCGAGGTTAGGTGGTGAGATGAGGTGAAGGATTAATGCCCTCACTTTGTCCCGACTCCCTCTTTGCCTTCGTCGGATTCTACGATCCACGTGGGTCCGCAGGTCTCAGAAAGCCAATAGAGACGGCAATATTCTTAACCGATTTGCCAACACAGCGCGAGTACAATGCCTGACGCTCTTGCCGGGCCGGCAAAATGGCCTCGGAGCCTGGCACTCCTCTGACTCCGGCGGATATTACAAGGTATTGATGGCCTCCGGTTCGCTTTAACCGACATCATTGCAAATAAAATTAGTGTATGTTTCAATTAATTTGTGTTTTTGTCTTGATAGATGCGTTTTATCAGCTTGCCAGGTCAAAGAAATGGACTCATGCCTCTCCATTTTCCTGGTATTCTTGCCGGAGTGAGGTGGCAGTCACCGAGCAGGTTTTTTCCTATTTGTATCAATTTTTCGACCTAAGAAGATTGCTTAGTAAAGGTCAAATTAGCAGCTTTAATTTGATACCCTTAACTGGCGAAATTAACATCATTTAACTGTACAGATACCTTTACAGTTTTGTACTCCGGATACCAGGAAGTGCCAAGAAATGCAACGATATGGCGCTCCTGGACAAGTACCATTTTTCTGCAAGAGCACAAAGAAGTGCTCACCCTGCATTTGCCCATCTCTATACAGCTTGCTTCGTAACACTGTGAGATCTGTTCAAGACGCGATCGCGAGCACAAAATTTACGCTCTTGACAAATCAGTCACGAGAGTGCGACTCCTATCAACCAATTGGAGAGCTGTGCGATGTCCAGCCTGCAGCCTGAATTAGATGAACATAAGTCACTGAATTAGTGAGACGTTTGCGACGCTGACTTAGGAGTGGACATCGAGGCGGAGCGTTAGGAGGTGGCCGTAAGTGGTAGGTTATCGCGTTTGTGGTTGTGGTTCGTTGCATTATTGGCCATCGATGTGGTTCGTCGTTGATGGAAGGTGAATTCGTATTCAATTTTGAGAAGGGCTTTGTAAGGCGTAGAAGGTGAGAGCTTTGATAACTTGCAGACCAGCGCGATTTCTCTTCTAGTTTTTCACTTCATGACATTATTGAAAGACGATTCCATTTGTCATTCACGCACTTTATTTCCCACATTTACATACATAATCTGTTGTATAGCTAGGTCACAGCACAGGCTGTTCCAAGTCTTGTGGACGCAGGATTTGTGGTCTCGCAGATATCAGTATATGGCTCATGATGGAGACAGCAGGTCCCAAGCTGTTGCATCTTCCCATTTCATTTTGCCTGAAACAGAGAGGCAAAATGAGTTTTCCAAGGCCTGTTTCTCGTCATAGTGGAGTACAAAATATTTCATTTTACCTAGTCATAATCCTGGAGTACGAAATTTCCTGGTATACATTATACCAGGAGACGGCAATTTTTCCAACACTGTTTTGATTTGTAATCAACAAATCAGTCCTGTTTGAGTCGTATGGGATACAAAATACGATCATGCGATGTACAGCTGGTGGGGTTAAAAAACACTCGCCAGGATAATCTCAACTGACCCCTTTGGTTATTTGCAATATATGATATTCCAATGCCAGTATATGCCCTTGCCCTTGCCCTTGCAGTCCAGCTGTTGCCGTTTGGCGTCATAGAGCGCTGCCAGGTCCTCTGGGTCCGTCTCGGAGATGGCCGCCGACAGCCGGCTCATCAGTACTCCGTACTCCGTACTCCGTACAGCTGGTGGGCGTCGGTGGTGACCCCGGCTGCCAGGCGACGCATGAAGTGCCAGGCATCCAGGCTCACTGGCACGCCCTCCCAGCCGGGGAACACCCGCAGCGCCGGGCAGCTGGAGCCGGGGGACGGCGCACAGCAGTCCCGGTCCACGTACAGCGCCAGAGGCTGGGCCACCCCTGCCTGCCGGTAGCGGGCGACAATGCCGCTGCCGAGCTGGTCCAGCCCGCCGCCTTCCGTGGCCGTTAAGACGCTGTTAAGGACCAGACCGTGTTCGGTGGTCACGTTGGTGGCCCAACGTGCGGTGCCAGCGCCGATACCAGCCAGCTTCTTGGCCACCTGCAAACAAATTGAACGTTTTAAGAAGAAGTACAGAAGGGTCCGACAGGCAGGCGTGGTGCTGTCTAGCAGCCTTCATTGGGCTAGAAATCCAGAGCATAGAAAGCCCCAGTAGGCTTTCAAGCCATTCAAGCGGCTGTTCGGCGGGTTGTCAAGAACCCGTTTAGGGGTCATACCACAAATCGTACATGGCCAGTCAGACGACATGCGCGGTATGGAATGCGACGGATGACGCAGACATGCGGGATATCATCACGTAAATGATATCAAAAGCAAAGGAAATGAAGCCAGGCGTATTTGGCAAGTGGACACGGCAGGATATCTATGTTGTCTGGACAGACCGCTAAGGTCGGCTGCCGCGCGGTTTGCATATGAGTTCAGCGCTAGATGCAAGACCAGCGTACCTTCCGGGTGGAATCTATCTTGAGGACCTGGCCAGACACGCTGGTGATGCTGGCCAGGTATTCGTCGATGCGGGGCAGGACGTCCTGTATGTAAACCCGCATGAGCCAGCGGGTGCTGGGCATCACCGGGGCCGGCGGCGGCGGCGGGAACGGTCGCTGCCAAGCCTCGAACGCCGCGGATCGCATGCTGCAGTCGCTCATGTAGAGCATCATCCGGCTCAGGTGGTCCTCGCTGCCCTGCTCCGCCACATGCTTCATCAGCTGGGTGGGGCTGTTGCCCAGGGGCCGCTCGCGGAGCAGCCGGATGACAGCCTTGTCGCAGGTCAGCCTGGAAAATACGCTAAAAATTATCAACGTATTACCAATTCAGTTTACTATCAGCAGACAAAGAACCACAGCTGGCTTTATGCAGATATTGTCATGAGCTCCCTCTCACTTCGCTGGGAGATAAACTGCATACTTGTCGCCTTTAGCGCCGTCTCCTGGAACGTAATATTATGTCGTATCTAAACGGCATGATACAGATAGTACTTCATATGCTCGAGCTCTTCACCTAATATGGGATACTCGGATCCGACGTATTTCAACGCTATTTATATATCCAGCAGAGACCATTAACGATAATTAGTAAAATTATATGCATGTGAGAATGCTTGCATGCGTACGCAGGTACGTGCGTTGACGTTTGAGTACATTCCTGGTACCAGTGTGCTGGTGCTCACTTATACGTCAGGACCGCTGGAAACTGCAGCTGATGCGCGACATCCAGCTGTCTGATGAGCCGCTCGTCCCAGTCCGTGTAGACCTTGATGGGCCGGCAGCGGGGGTAGGATAAAACTTCAGTTGCCAGCCAGTAGCCGGCCCGCAGGTCCAGCGCCTTCCGCAGGCGCCTGTGCAGGGCAGCGCCCTTAAGATGGCTCCCGCGCTCGGAGCAGGCCAGAAGCACTTTCCGAAGTCGGTGTGGTAACCACAGGAACAGCGGGATGCCGAAGTAGCGCCCCGGTCCGGCAGGTGCGTTGTTTGCCACCAATGGTGGGGCTGGTGGACGACACCAGAGCTCGGCGATCTCCTTGAGCTCGGTGCGACCGCGGCCACACTTGACGGGCCGGAACAGCCAACCTGTTCACTTCTGTGCCCATGGCGACAGATAGTCGGCCCGGCCTTAGGGCAGGTTGGAAGCTTGACTCCTGACCCCCGGAGACGGGGAGATCGCGGGTCCGGCGCTGCTCGGACCAGCTTCCGGTGCGGACGCGCTGGCGCCACGTGCGGACGGGTCTCGGCCGGACGGGCCGGCGTCGCGGCTGGGAGGATCACGAACGGGCAGGTCACGGCCGGGCGGGTTACGGCCAGGCAGGCCAAGGTCACGACATATCGCCGGCTTTTGATGGTGGGGTGGATTGTAAGCTTCCTCAACACTACCCCGTCCGGGAGGGCGTGCTTGAGGTGTCGCTCAAGGTGGTACGCCGGTGTCCGCTCCCAGGCGCTGCCGAGGTCGAAGTGAATCCGCGGCAGCGGCCCGAGCACGGTCACGCGATCGGTGCCGCTCGTCACCGCCGCCGGCATGTTCTGTATGTGTGGATGGGCGGCGGCGATCCTTGAGGCGATCGGCGGGACGTTATCATCGCCGTGTCCCGGGTAAACGCCGTTCCCCGAAAAGAAGAGGACGCCCTCGCCAAAGTCACCTCCGAATATCTCAGTGGCCTCCCGCCACTTGCGTAGATCAGCCTCTGTTTGACCCGCCTGCCGACGCCAGGTATTGCCTCCCCTTGGCCAAGAAGTGGGATAGAGGGCAACTAATCACGTACACAATAATATATATATATATATATATATATATATATTGTGCAGTTTGTGGTCGCTATTGTTCGTCGCCCGGGAGTGTGTATAGTGCCGACACAGCACAGCCGGCGCCGTCGCGCGGAGTTGATAGTCGTTGCGGCGCTGCCACGTATCGAAGCTAAAAAAATATCAAATAGTATTCCACGCCCGAGTACAAAAAGTGGGAGGGCACAGTTAAATAACAATTACAATGTACGACGACTCATAATAACAAAGCCTAAACCTGCAGGTTGTGTACCTTCTTATCCATGATTTTCAACGGGAGGGTGTTTTCCCTGTGGTGTCTGGCGTGCGGCGGAATGTAGGTTTTGGCGTTTTTCTGAATTATGCTCCGCGCTCTGTAGCCGATGCTGGACAGTAACATCAGGATGTTCGGCTTTTCAAGGCGGTCAAACAGGCAAAGCAACGGTCACAAAACTTCCTGAACATCGTGCTTCTCACGTTGAATCTGCACAGCCAATGCGTTGATGGTAACAAAGCGGATGACATGACTAACAATGTCGGTACCTATGCTAGGCACCCATTTAACAACGTAAACGGTCACACAACTTCTTACACATCGTACTAATCACGTTAAATCAGCGCAGCCAATGCGATACCCGCGACACAGCGGATCATATCGGATCACAGCGGATGAGTGGATCATCTGCCTCGGCAGACGTTACATACAAACTGTGCCTGCCAGTTTGTTGCGTCGGTACACGGCAAGCACGCCCACTTTTTGCATGTTGTGCACTGGATCCACGATTCACAGCTGAGCCTTTACTGCATCCCACAGAACAGACACGACGCTTTATCGTCAGCCTTTGGCGAGTCCTTTGCACCTCCCAGCTTTCTCTTCTTACCTTTCGTGTTAGCGGTGTTGCTCTTGGCATCGAACAGCCGCCTTGACACACGCTCGTGTTTGCCTTGCGGCTTTCGGGTCTTGACTGCATGAGCGCGGAAGTCTCTGTCTGGGGCAACGCACACGCCCAGCCATCTCGACCGACGCTTCAAAGCGAAGCCCGAAGCGGTATGACCGTCTGGGTGCATGACCTCCGAACGTCGTCCACGTCGCCTCGAAAGAAGTGGTACGCGCACCCTTCGCCGTTTGACTTGATGACTGGTGTAGCCTCCTCGCATATCGTAAATGACGCCGTCTTCCTGCACTTCCTCATTTCCTCCCTGGTCAGCTCCACGTACTGTCTCCGATCGGATGATGTAGCGGAAAATTCCGCTTAGATCTCGGTCAGGACGGCTGCAGAGCGGCCCGTAATCCAGGAAGAGAGGAGAAGGACCTAATAAAGTTGTAACTGGCCATAATCTGTCTAACTTAGCGGAAGCTTAACGTGCGCCTCCCATCCGTCTGTCAGTGGGACCGTCGAACTGGTCAGCTCTCGTTAGAGGTCCCAGGGGCTGGCTGAATCTGGAGAGGCCAGGGTCCACACTGACGGAAGGGCTTGCCGCACGGAAGAGAGGGCTCGTGCCATTTCTCGCGGCGGATGATGTTCGCCGACAAGCGCCCCTCTTGCACTGCAGCCATCTTCTGGACGAGCTCGTTCGTTTCGGGGCGGAAGGCGGAGACGGTGGCGCCGGCCGCCCTGATGTCCGCACTCACGGCGCGGACGATGTCTATTTCTCGTCGGACATTGAGGACTGCCACTCGGTTACGGTTTTGGTACTACTCGGTACTGATTTGTTCCAACAGTTGGATGACTGCTTTGGTTTTGCTGACGAGTGCCTGTACGTTTTCATGGTCAGCCCTCTCTCTTCTCACTAGCTTCCCCACCAAGGAGGCCTGCAGTTCCTGCACATGCTGGAGCACCCCGGCTTGGATCTGGAGATGTTGCAGCTCCTTGTGTAATTTTCTTGTTTTCCCCTTCAGTTGCTGCACCGAACAAGAAGCTGAGGCCCTTACCGACGAAAGGCAGCACGCTCCTGGCTCGGCGCTCGGCCAAGCTCTCTCAAGACGTTCCTCACCTTCGCTTGTGCGGCTGCCAGTTCTTGGTCCATGCATGTCCTCCCCTGCCTCCAAGTACTGCTCATCGTGACAAAGAAATGCTCGAGCCGCTTTCGTTCCTCCGCGCTATTTCCATCTTGTTCTCCGCGTGTTACGTTATTAAGACTGGCCGCTAAAACGTCCGTGATATCCCCGATTTCGTCTTCGATTTGCATAAACCTCGAAGCACCAAAATAAGAGACGCACATGTGCGGTACGGGATGTTCCGGTAGGCAATCGTGTTCTGTAGCAACCTTTCTTGAGCCGTGCGTCCGTAGCGTAACACCCAATGTGCACAACAATGTGCGCACACGCTGGGCACAACATGTGTAACACATAAGACATCCAACTCACTCGTAATACTGAAGTTCGTGAACATTTGAGACAGAAGAGACGAAATGGCTGAGAGCTTTCGGTGGATGTCATTGTTGTACTGCACTTTGGTTCTTCGTCCACGCAGCAGCAGCAAACTCTGTCAAACAGCCATGTATTACCACTCGACTGAGGCTCGCCGACTTCCGAACTCTACATCTGACTGGGCGCCGAGAGGTGTCACGTGACTGCGGGTCACCTGATCACGGTGGTCAAGGATCGGCAGCAGTGCGAGTTAGCGGCGAACATCACAGTCGTGCCGCGTGCTGTCCTGCAGCGACAGAGCGTAACGCCACCTTTTGTCATCGTCCCGTTCACTCGGGGTGAAATGGGACTCTGGACGCGTCCTTGAGACGGGCGACGCTGCTCTTCTGCTGCTGCCAGATGGCCCAAATGCGGGACAGGCCCAGCAGCGGCACGCCCAGGCTGCCGATATCAGCCGGTCCGGAGAGCAGGTGCGCCGGGTGGTGGTCGGGGTGCCTCGGGCCCGGCATTGGCGCTGCAGCTAGAACTCCCGCTTGGTGGTCTCGCGGGTGAGCACCGCGTCGGTGGTGTTGACCATACCCTTGCTGGCCAGCTGCTGCCGCTTGGCGTCATAGAGTGCCGCCAGGTTTCTCGGGTGGGTCCCAAAGATGGCCGCCGACAGCTGGCTCATTAGCACCCCGTACAGCTGGTGAGCGTCGGTGGCGACCCCGGCAGCCAGGCGACGCATGAAATGTCAGGCGTCCAGGCGCACCGGCACGCCCTCCCAGTCGGGGAACACCCGCAGCGCCGGGCAGCTGGAGCCGGGGTATGAGGCACGGCGTGTCCGAACCGCTGACTTGGCAGCTGAACTGGCAGCTTGCCATCGGGTTCGGGACTGGGACTGACCGCTGTGACGTTGACCGAGCTGTTGTCTGACGGGGCGCCAGGTTTGCCGTGCGCTAAACGCAGCAACGTGGCTTCCTCTTGAGATGCATCTGGAGTCCTTGTTTGTCGTTTGCTGCCGAGGGATTGTTGTCGGGATTTTGCTTCTGCGCGTGGGACGTTGCCAAAGATGCCCGTCGCATTCTGCCCCACCTCCCCCAACACACTTATGTTCAAGAATCCTCTTGGACAGAAGTGTGCTGGATGGGTGGGGGGGGGGGGGGGGGAGAGATTCCGTCCTTGGCAACGACGGCACTGCAAAAACCCAGCGGGGTCAGCGTAGTGCCCCTGTTTATTTTATTAGATTGCCTCATCTCTCGTGATTTGCACGGCGTCGTCGAAGTACCGAACATGACACATGCCGTACGTCGCGAGCATTAGCTGCCCGTTACTATTTCTCATGCCTGCAAGGCGCTTGGCTATGTTTGCCAACCCGAACGTGATGGTTTTGTGTGGTTTTCGTTTTTGCCTTTGCTTTCTTGCGTGACGCTTGCGTGTGCAGTCGTGGTTTTGTTGCTGCATGTTTTCGTTACGGAATGGTCTCTGATACCCTTCATGCAGTCGTGTGCGTCTATCGAAGTGAATGTGGACAAGGGAACATTGGGGAACCTAGCAGAGAGCCTAGCAGGAGCCACCGCAGGGCCATTACCACCTTCACCGCGGGGTAACTTCATGGTAATCGCAGGTCAACCACAGGGCCACCGCCACGCCGCCATGACGCAACATTGCTTCCAAGGTGGACTGTCCACAGCGCGCCCGGGCCGCCAAGTCCGACGAATCAAAATGATCCGATCTTGCTAATGTTCGTATATTGTGTCGTCCTAGCCTGAACAGTTGTACTAGGTTACATACTGGACTTCACCAAGCACTCGAAAATAAGGAAAAGTATAATATTCCAGGTTTCTAGAAGTTGTTGCTCCTGAAACAATGTTGCAAAACATTGTTCAATTACATCGCTCACTTGCACCACGTAGCGTATTTTTATTCTAATTTTGCAGGTCGTACACGACAACATAAAGCTCTTGGTCTCCCTGAGGTCACGAAGAAGAAAGAAAAATAATTTTAGAGTGAATGAAACTTGGTCGTTCTCACCACCGGCGTCTCACAACCAGCGTTACAACATCGGTCACGCTCGCGTGGTTGGCAGGGAGCCCCGGCCGCATGGCGTTTCCACACGGCGTCTGTGTATACCACCTCTGATTCTGGGCCAGGCGCTGCTGATCCCCTGTGCCCGTCACTCGGCGCGCGTGCCCATGGCCGTCGTCTACCGAGTGTTTCATCACGTGTGCCGGGTTGAGTTGTTCAAGCGGAGCGCTCCTCTCTTCACGCGACTCGGCGATGTCGTCGTGGGTTACCGGTGACGGTCCGTGGTTCCCGCTTCGGGTAGCTGTCGATGTGTACTGTGTTGGCAACCTGGACGGCCGGCCCCCCGGGATGTTGGCCATCGGGACGCCCCGGCCCTCCGAGATGTTGGCAACCTGAATCCCCCGGGTCCCCGAGATGTTGTACAGCTGCCTACGCACTCCATAGCAGCGAGGGTTGGCGACAAGCTGAGTATGAAAGGACCAACTTGGATCTGAGAATGAAACGCAAAGCTGCCAAAAAGCAGCTCGCCGGTGCATCTTGCTGTTGCTTCCGTGTGAGGTTCTGAGTTGTGTATCTATTTCGGGTGTTGTTCTGCGCTGACGGCAGAGCAGGGCATATCTTGACGTTGACGTTGACGTCACGTTGGCAGCAGCTGGTTCCCCTTTTTTGTCCCACTTCTTTCGTTTTCTTACATTGACATCCGTCCTTTTTGCTTGCCGCGTGCTCTTCTCTTCGTCCGTTGGGAATACAGCATTTGCAGCGGTTGCAGACAGCTCTTTGCGCTTGCTTCGCTTGCCACACACATGCCTGGCCTATTGGATGGAGTGCTGCTTCACCATGTTCGCGCTGGTGTGACGGGTCGTGTAGCTCACCCACTGGAGCTTCACGCTCAGGAGGCACGTGGTTTGCGCCACGTCGGACGTCTGACGCGCGTGCGGGGCGTGCGCGAGCTGTGCTCCGAACAGTGTTTCCACGGTGTCCCAGACCTTCCCTTGGATCTGCCGTCGCCGGATGAGGAGCCGCACCGGGTACCAGACCTAGCTAGCGCAGGAACGCCTTTCAGGTGCGATGCTTTGTGTCGGCGGATGAGCCCAGTGCTGAGGTAAAACTTACCCAGCTGTTGAGAGCGACAACGTTCAGCATCGTCAGAAAAAATGGCCACAGGCCATCGCCGCGAGGCCAACCGGCATGAGTACACGCGCAGCATCTAGTCGGCTGTGTCGACATCTCCAACATTACTCAGATCGGACTGATGCTGTCGGATCAGAAGCACGTTGTCGAAGGTCCTTCGCACGTGGCAACACGAGGTATTTGTGGCTGTCGCAAAGCTGTGCCGCGCTGTGGAAGCGGTCAGCTGTGACGTTTAGGCCGCTGTTTGTGTGTGTTTTAGACTTAGATTTTAGACTTGGTACGGCTGTGTTTCGGCCGCTGCTGTGCCGTGGCGCCCGGACGAGGCGATGCACCATATTTATCGTTTTAGCGATAAGGACAGGGTCTTCTTACGCCAGCGAAACAAAATTATTCGAGAAAGCAAAACGAAGCAAAAAAAAAAAACAACAAAAAATCGCACACACAAAAAAACAACGCGCGCCCTCTTGAAACGAACAGAACCACCACGGGAGGCAGCGTGTTTACCAGGGGTTTCGCGGCCCAGAGCTCGTTGTGCCTCAGCGCACGTCGGCCAACTGTGCGGTGCGGACGACCGCGTGTATTGTCCGACTGCGGAGTACCCGTGCTCGCGGTATTTGACGGCCTGTCACTGGGGAGCTGCTCGCCGGTTCTTGCCGCGCTGCGGGGCTCTGCCGATGGTGCGGCTCAATGGTGGGGGACGAACGGGCTCGCTGCTGTGGTCGGATTCCCCCACTCTCGCAGGGAAGTACCTACCGCACTCCCCCCACTACCCACCGACGTCTCCGAGGATCTCCCTGTCGACATGGTCAGTACGTCGTTGAAATAGCTGGAGCGTCGCGTCCTCGGTGGATGTCTGTCGCCGCGGATCGTCGATGCGCCGCTGTTTAATCCACCAGTTTTCGCGCTTCACAGACATCACTGAACCTTCGCGGGTTAATGCATGACCTCAGTGTTACCCCTGACCGGCTTCTGTCTCGTCCTCGGTTGGGCCCCGGCTCTCCACGACACGCGACATTTACGTCGCTCGTCGAGGGACATCGCGCTGCCACCTGGCGTGGAAGGCGTAAACTATGGCTTCAGCCACTTTGGCGCACTACAGTCCGAAAGCCTAATATGCACGCATCTCCGTCCGCTACGGTGTGATTCATACGTATTGTCGTTTGTTGCAGATCAGTTGACACTTTTTGACCTCCCGGTAAATCATCTTTGTTAGCACCGATTAAGGAGACGGTTTTTGGGTGCTTACTCAGCATGAAACGTGCTAAGATATTTCCTTCGTTGGTAATTCATGCATTTGTCTATCCTTCCAGGCTCACCAAGCAAGAAGCGGAAAAAGTATAGGTCAACCTATGCATCCTGGGTGGTCAGAAGAGCTTTATTCTAAGAGCACGGGCTGCCCTTCTGCCCCTTTCCTGAAGACGAAGGCGCCGGAGCAGCTTGAGTATACAAGGGTGCCATAGCAGATAGCCTTAATGCAGACAGACACCCCAAAGCCCAAATCATCGTCATCATCATCCAATGCAGACAGGCCGGCAGCTCGCTCGGAAGCCTTTCTATAAGGGGATCGTAATCCATCTAGCTTGAAAACAAAATTACATAATTGACGCTACTGTGAAGAAGTGGCTGCTGATGGGAAGGGCGGATTCACTCTTGAAACCGACAGTCGGAGTAAAGGGTGAAGGCTTTCTTGCCACTTATGTTTTATGACATAACAGTGGAATCCGTGTTCGCAGGTGTGGATGCCGTTCGTCGCGTACCGCCTGCCAGACTCGCCGTGCTTTGACCGGCGACGAGCCGAGCTGACCGGCGCGGCGGAGGCCACGCCCTGGCCCAGCTGTGGCGTACTGAGCCAGCAGTGGCGGGGCGGCTACAGAGGCAGCAGGGAGCCGGACCGTAGTCACGACCACTACAGCACGAAGCCGGGGTTCGTCCCGAAGATAGTGACGGGTAGAGCGACGTGCATAAAAGCTCTGCGTTCGAGACAAGCTCGTGCGTTACATAAGTGTGTCGAAAGCGAACATGTTCGCCGCGGATGTTCTTGCTGACGGGGTACAATATCGGCGGAGAGGGGACAGTGAAGTGAATAGGTGCCGGGAACAGTGAAGTGAAGGGATGTCGTAATGTTAGTATTGTGCCGTGTACTTTCCGCCGTTGCCGACCACATGGTCGCCAACATGTTTGCCGTGGTGGACTGTTTGCTTGGCCTTCTGCTGTGATCTGATCCTGACATATGTCTGCTCTCTGAGTTTGCGTGCTACTACCGTATGCATTCTAAGCCTCCGATTGGTCTATACGAAGTGTCATTGGTTGTTTCGAGGCTTGAAGAAGACGAAGGAGGGTGTTGTCGTTACTAAAACAGCCACTGTGCTGTGTATTCATATCGAAGTTGTGATGAGGGTGATAACCTGGTAACTGTTGCAGGTACAAGAACGCGCGCAGCTGTCCAAGTCAGACATTTTGGATGTTGTGGTCACGGTGCGTTTGCAAGGCAGTGTTATTGAAGCTAAGTGGCACGTGGAGTTGATAGCGTTTGCCGGAATTTCGTTGCTAGTTCAGAAGCGCAGGCATCCCTTTGGTATGTTAACTTGCGAGGTGGAGTGAACTGCCCGGTGTGCCCTGATCCCTCTCATTTGCGCGTCGGATGTGAGTGCATTGACTTTAGGCCCG
>NW_023596297.1:29113405-29330905 GCF_011947565.3 Pollicipes pollicipes | reverse complement strand
TCGTTCTAAAATTAATGCAAGTCAGAGGTCGAATCAACCATATTGGTCAGAACAATCTTTAAATTGACTGCAATATAGATATAAGCTACAAGAAATACCACTGACCTGATTAACACGATCATACGCATTAGGTGACACCATTGATGTATCGGTGCCTTGCTATGAAATATACCGTGTTGAGAGACATCTTATACGCCTATTGCACGGTTTATTTCACGGAATGTTCCAGAAAACTTACCGATGAAACGAAATGTTCTGAAGTGTTATAGCTGCAATTTGCTTATGGTGTTCTTAACACATCAAATATGTCTGTGATAACCGCATGGGAAAGACGCGCTGATCGCGCAGGCGAGAATTCAGCCATTGGATGGTCCGTAACCAAAAGGGTGCCCGCGCTGCCAGGCAGGTAGTATCCAAGATCAGGATGGTCCTAATTGATAGGCAAATGGGTGCCTTTAAGCACTGGTATATAAATTCCGGTTAAATTCCAAGGGATGAAATGAAGTTGAAATGTAGTTTTAGGTAACACGATTACTTGAACTGATCAGAAGCCAATACGAAAATAACCCGAAGTCAGTACCCGAGTCCCCAAACTATCTATATGCAAGGCGTCCATCGCGCATTCTACCCAATTGTGTTATTACCAGTCAGCGCTAACCCGACCATGGTATTCAGGGAAGACAATCATATTATGCCCAGCCCACTTAAGGATAAGTATCCCTACAGAAGATACATTCGTTGATATGATGGTGTTACCTCACCGTCAGTTTCTACCACCGTTTAAAACGCTAGTTGTCAAGTTTCTACGGACCTAGCAGAGACTTGTGTTAAGTCTCGCGTCTATTAGTTGAAATGTGATTTTTTATACAGGAAACATTGACGGACGTCGCCATGAAGGTTAAGAACAAAGGCGTCATGAAACGAGGAGCGCCTGGATGCATGACACGCCAAGTTTTTCTTGTGTTGCGGTTCGGCAGTAGCTCTTAACTACTAACGAAACGCATTGTGAGATCAGTTTCGAGCAACCAGCTAACACTCACGTGACAAATCAAAGAGAAAATAAAAATACATTTTAGATGAAAAAATATGGTTTTGGAGGCCTGTGTAAGTTTCATTTGCGTTTCTTTATTGCGAAACCCTACCTACGGCATGTCAAGAGCTGACAAACAAATAAGTACTGAAGATTTTGCATGTTTTCATCAACCGGGATGACTTATCTGAAACCACCAGCGTTGCAAACAGCCCCTACCGATAAACAAGGCGATGGTACACACACCTATGATAGCAGCCAAATGACTAGAGGGTCCAAAGGCAAATATATTTGGGGCTATGCCAATCTTGAGACGATGAAAACTGGAGTTTGCCTTGGGGGGAGAGGGGATAGCAACCTAAGCGCAGCATTCGTGGATTTTCCCCACCCGAAGCGTCTCACTGGGTTCAGCTTTGTAGGACGTTCTACCGAGAGCAAAATGGAACAATATGTGACTCACGATCAGTGGTGAGGAACCAGAAGATTCTTGAATGTCACAAAAGATGCCTCCCAAGTTCTGTCCACCCTGGCAAGGCACAACGCTCGGGCACCGCAGGCCGCCGCGCGCTGTCTGTCATCACATGACTGATAACAGGATAAGAGCAAGCGAAGAGATAAGCTGAAAGAGGCCACGAAATGAATGTTTTCAGTTAATGCCTGCTATTGGCGGTGCGGTAAAATATGTGTCTTAAGTCCTGCAGCAAAACATACGCCTTCAGACATCAGCTGCGACACCGCATGCATGGAGCGCCAAGTCCCGAGCACGGAAAAGAGATGGGGCCTACCAGGTGTTCAACGAAGCTCGTACTTTTTAACGTGGAAAATGTGCTTTATTCGTATTGGTTTGGGATGCCTGGTATTGTGTGGATGTTTCGGTGATCCGGATGATGTGGACAAGAACGAATGTGATAATATTCCCAAACTCCCGAGTGGAGCCATCGTTCCGCTCTGAAAATTAAACTTGGGGAGAGGTCCACATCCGTCCGGCACCTACTAAACTCAGTTTTAGTACCTACTAAACAGACAACCGGGATGAGTACTAGGACCCCAGTTATGAAGTGGCCCATTATACAGGTAATGAAAAAGGTGGGATAGAAGTGCAGACCCGGGAACTACATTGACGTTGAGGCGTTCATGGCAAGGGGACAATCGGCCCCATGCGAAATACAGGCTCATTGGACCTCGGCCATTGTTTGAAGCACTTGAAAGATCGGTCTCTATTTCGGAAAACATATTGAACTTAATTCTTGTCATATTCTGAAGCAGACGATTGGGCGCTCAAATCATTTGCGTCATCATGGAAAACGCAGGGGTCAACTCGCCCTTGACATCAGAAAATCAACTTGAAGTCTTTTCCAAAATCTGGGGAAGATGAGGATAGGTCAGTGGAGGTTTTCCGGCTTTCCGCTGCCTCCCCCCCCCCCCCCCTCCCCACACCGATTCACGTTTCTGTACCGCAACTCGCGAACTTTGACGACGCCACTGACAATGGTCGCCCCTGAAAGTAGGCGCGTGCTATTTGAAAATGACGGTCCACGTTGTCAAGAAAGCAGTTTTTGGAGGCATAACAGTAGGGGAAGGAGTGGCACCATGGATTTTGAGTCCGGGCAGAATTTTTCGGGAGGCCTCCTGAAACCAGAATGGAGGACTCTTGGGCAACGGTGTATTCATGGAGGGGGCATTGCGGGCACGTGCCCCTTATCAGATTGTTAATGCAATCAGTATCCCGGGTGAAACAAAATGTCGACGATGAATTATTGTGGTAGACGATTGCAAAGTAAACGGATTGAAAAGACGCCTTTTGTTCTACGCATGCAAGGCATTTCGCTCCCCTGCAACTCGCCAAAAAACTGGTTCTCAGTGAAAATTTTGAGTCACGCTGACCCCATTGCCAAACCCTGCATATGCACCTTGCCCATGGGCGAAACTTTCCAATGCATCCACATAGGGCAAGGCGGGAAGAAAGCGAGTGGAACGGTGACCTATCTCTACTCATCAAAGTACAAACGCCCATCAGCTGGAGAAAGGGAGTTTACATGTCGTTAAAGTTATGCTGTGCCCCGTGGAGGCAGTGCAGCCTCATTTTTCAGGTCACGGAGAGCAATGTGAGGCATCACGAGGCCCGCATTGTTGCGCAGAAATGATCTATACGTTCGCTTAGCGGGTCAATCCAATCGCCAAGGAACCGTCCACGTTACCCTGATTTCCTTGCATTTGCTCGGAGTGGGTCTACGCTGTTGTAATGACCCTATATGATAACCTGCCTTGCCATTCCTAATCGGTCAGATGTCCTCATGGATTCTTCCCTTTACCCGAAAGACTCCACACGCTATTGCTGGGTCCCCATATACTAACCCACCAGCGTTGCTTTCGGTTGCCCAGGGGCCTTCACATTTGTCCCAGGGTTTTCTACTTGATTGTAGGGCTCTGCGCTGTTGCTGGGGGGCCATGTAAGTTAACATACCGTGACACTCAATGCTCAGGGGTTCTCTGCATTGGTCCATGCCTCTTTCCATTCGATGTCATTTGTGAAGAACCTACACTCTCGTCGGACCCTTTTGTTAACCCACCGAGCACTCTTGATCTCACAGGGGCCTGCTACATTGGTCTTGGACACTTCACATTTGATCGCTCAGGGATGCTAATTCATGTACATCGGTCTTGAGATCGTCCCGTTTCCCGGAGACCTTGCGCTCTGGCCTGTATGTTAACATGCCGGGACACCCCATCATCCAGGGGTCCGCCACATTGGTCTTGCGTTCGAACTCAGAGGATCCCACACCGAAGAAGCGGTTTTGTTGACCTGCCTGGCTAAATAACTGCAAGTAAACGGGTCCGAAGTCTGCACAATGACGATTCCCCCTGGCGCCTTGGCCGTCGAGGGCAGGGCGGAACCAAACGACCGACAAAACCGTTGTCGACATGCTCGCTTTCTCAACCCATTTTGATTTCAGAATTATTCATGGCCGTGCAATCGTGCTCCGAGCCTTTGGGACCGATCGGCACAAAACCTTTACAAATCCATGCGCCATGGCTGACAACGCATTGTTTCAGGAACAAGCTGACCTTGCGCCAGGCCAGAAGTTCCCCAGACGCCCAAAAATCAACAAAAATCATTTTGCAGAAAAAACAATGTTCCAGCGCCTACACGATCGATCGGCACAACATATTTACCAATCGATGTGCATGATCGATAACTTAGCCTTAACAGAACCTGATGACCTGGGGTCAAATCGAGTATCATCAAACGACAAAAAACACCATTATTTAATTTCTAGACAATCCTAAGCTCCCAGCCTAGCCTGTATGACCAACCGCCTCAAAAGCGTCACCAACGGTCGATTTTCTTATTTTCATCATGTCTCATCCTCCATCATCATCATCAAGTCCCTTTTTTCCTCCGCGGACCTAGTCACCTTCGAGAGGGGCGGGGCAGCATCACCCACACTCAGGACCTGGCTCATACTCTTTACGTAGGTACTAGGTACTGTCGCTAATGCGCCAGCAACTGCCGGCCACTAAATATGGTAGCAGAACATAACACGTAAAGAGCATAAGTTCCTCTTAAAGTTGAGAAAAAGTGATGTGTTGGAATCTCATTTACAACTTAGAAATATAATATTCCATCAAAGTAAGTAATATGATGATTGTTGATCGCATGATTATGAGTGACAATCGACATAAGCTCGTTGCAGAAAGTTCGCCTACCTACCTAATTCTGCCACGAATGAAATTTGGGAGCATTGCGCCAGTTTCGTCATGCTATATGTAAACAACCGTCCGTACGATAATTGCCCTATCCGTGCCATTTGCCCCTCTGACGATTTAGTACGCGTTGGTGGGTATTTTTCGCTGTACAAGTTGGCTTTGTTTACGGTACTCAACAATTTATTGTTTGCGGTTCTCCATTATTGGTAGCTACATACACATGATGTATGGCATCGTTCTGGCGTGCGGCATCAGCCCTGCTCTAGTAACCCCGGCGTGCCCTGCCTGCTTTGACACATACGGTCTTATACATGGCGATGGAGTGTTCCCTTTCTTGCAAGTTTTTTGCAATGGTCCAGTAGGGCCACTTTTACACATACTGTGCAGGCCAAAGTTAATGAAATGTGCAGACATGCCTGTCATGGTTAGTATTTTTTATAGTGAATTTCAAACAATGGGCTGACCATGTTTATACAGTGGGAGAATATGCTCATCACACTATTAACACCATGTGATAAAGTTTTCTCCATTATATCAAGCAATAACCTCACATAAAGGGCATTCACAGTTGACACTGCTCAGCTGTTGCAAGAGGTCACAACAGGTGTCAGAAATTTGAGGATGATGTGAGCATGTGTTTGATATGATTTGAGGGATATCACTTTGAACTGTGAGTGAGGAAAAAAGAGAAACTAGGATCTCTTGGGTTTCCTGGGTTTCTTGCATGATGTGGGTTTGTATGGACAGGCAGCTAGTGCATTTCATTGAAACTGGTTTCCACAAAATAATGATGCCACCCTGACTGACAATCCCTGTATCTCTGCCACCCATGACAAACAAGCTATGTGTTTCATAGGTTAATGAGGTCACATAAAGCAATATGACCAGGATGGGTAGATAGAAGCTGAGTGCAGCAGCCTTATGTTACAGCTACTAATAGAGATATTAAGTAGATGCTGCATGCCATGGCAGACAGGAGTGGACACTCCTGGTCACCTGATAATGGGTGATGTGGATAGGAAAAGAGCATTTTATGGTAAAACATCTACACATTATGTGGCTCTGTGCTGTGAAGCCAGCACAAAATGGCAGCCCATTTTGTTATATTGCAAAATGTGACATCCAACCAAATAAATAGTTGTTCTCGTTTTATTTGGGTCTCACCCCAAACAATATGACCCAGATTTCAGGTTGTATCAACCACTGGTTGTGTTTTGTTGAATAATTCTGTACTTGTGTATCACCAAAACTGTGCCCTGATGACAAAAGGCAGGGACCATCCGTGAATTATGATACACAGCTTTGGCTATCTTTGAGCTTTTAGGAGTTGTGTATGCTGCCTGTCATAGGAAAAGCCAAGTGTATCTGCTTATAATAGCCTAAAGCTTCTTTCCTCTTTTAAGCTTGAACATGATCGCCACCACAACTAAGTGTGATTTCTGCATGCCCAGACCCTTTCCTCCCCTTTTAAGCATCAGCTATAGTCCAAAGTATTGCCTATGTTCTGTCTTTGTATACTCCAGTGCAATAAGAATGTCTGTGGGCCCCAAAACAACCAAAAATGTGTAGCTACCATATGCTATTGACATACATAATCTCCAGCTACTGTTTATATAAACTCCAACTTTGCTTGACTCTGAAGAGCAAATACAGTTGAGATGCGGGCTGTTGTCTTCAAAAGTGTAATATCTTTCATCTAGGGGGATCTGTTGTTGCCCAGGAAACTGTTGAGCATCATGCTTATGACAGGCATACCAAGGTAGCATAAGCTTGTAAATAAAAATGCAAGTCAGTTATTCAGGTTTCCATTACATGTTGTTTGGGATAGCTACTTAAATAAGCTTGAAATCAGTCTTAAAATGCACAGCTTCAGCAACAGTCAAAATTCTTAGGTGAGATCATTCAAATCTTGAAAAAAGTGCTGTAACTCTTAACAGTCAGCAGAATCAGGAGAGATATATAATTATTTTGAATGCATCAATTAGACTGAGCTAATACAATGCAACAGCAACATTGAGAGGATCAGATCCCACAGACTGACAGGCTTGCAAAGCTCAATACAGTTAAGTCACATGGTAAAGGGACCTGAGGTTTTTGGGTACCTTTCAGCATATTTTGCTTCATAATTTCACAGTGCATGGTGGGCTTGATCATGCTGATGCCTCATGTTTAACTGTTACCCATGTTTGGCAGATCATGATGATGCTCATGTAAAGAAGACAACCTCTGTACCACAATGACATCAAGAAGTGAAAATCAGAAGAAATTTCTTGAAAATGTGCAAATTGATCTCAGAAATCTATCTCAAGAAGCAAAGAAGAAATTTCCACAGCTAAAAGATGTAAGCCATGTGTATGCACAGCACCCACAGGCACCATAATAATGCATGCAGCCCATCAAGTCACAATATTCACAAAGACACCATACATCACCATCCAGTGGGCTTTCCAAGAACTAAAATGAATCCTGAATCCATGGTATACCATTGTCTACTGCAGTTCCACTTTTTCACTGCGGTCTGACCGTTATGTCCACCTATATGCTCTCTCATCATAGACTCCATCTGCGGTATGTGCTACACGGCTAATCAAACTTAGCAGTGGGTGAAAGCCTTTGATCTGTTTAACATTAACAGTTATCTGCCCTTGGGCTTCAATTGTAAGTGTTAACACAGCAGTGTATGCTATCTTACCTTTTATATTGTTATCGCTGCCACTCTTGCTGTTGTGCGCCAATACACGTAACATGCCATTGTGAAGGTCTTCGGTGCTGTCATCAGCAGGCAGTTTATGATGATGCCATTGTGAAGATGTCTGATGTTTTAACTGTGGGCATGTATGCGCTCGGCCAGCATAAAAGTCCGTGGCGCTATCTCCAGCACCCAGGCGCGTCATGAGGCCATCGTGACCGTTCCATGGTGCCGCCGTTGTCTGCGGACAGGCCCACTATGAGGCCATTATGACCATTCCAAGGTGCCGCCGTTGTCCGTGGACAGGCCTGCTATGAGGCCATTGTGACCGTTCCAAGGTGTTGCCGTTTTCTGCGGACAGGCCCGCTATGAGGCCATTGGGACCGCTCGAAGGTGTTGCCATTGTCTGCGGACAGGCCTGCTATGAGGCCATTGTGACCATTCCAAGGTGTTGCCGTTGTCTGCGAACAGTCCCGCAAGGAGGCCATCATTACGGTTCCATGGTGTTCTGTGTTATTCGGACAGGCCTGCAAAGAGGTCCTCATTAAGGTTCCATGGTATTCTGTGTTATTCGGACATGCCCGCGAGGGAGGCCATCGTTACGGTTCCATGGTGTTCTGCGTTATTCGGACAGGGCCTGCGAGGAGACCATCGTTACGGTTCCATGGTGTTCTGTGTTATTCGGACAGGTCTGCGAGGAGACCATCGTTACGGTTCCATGGTGTTCTGTGTTATTCGGACAGGCCTGAGAGGAGGCCATCGTTACGGTTCCATGTGTTCTGTGTTATTCGGACAGGCCTGCGAGGAGGCCATCGTTATGGTTTCATGGTGTTCTGTGTTATTGGGACAGACCTGCGAGGAGGCCATCGTTACAGTTCCATGGTATTCTGTGTTATTGGGACAGGCCTGCGAGGAGACCATCGTTACAGTTCCATGGTGTTCTGTGTTATTCGGACAGGCCTGCGAGGAGGCCATCGTGAAGGTGCGCGGCGGACTGGCCAACCCAGACGTGACCCTCCCCCACATCAGCGCCCACATTCTCTACCCGCTGGTGCAGGGATGCGAAACCAAGGAGCCAAAGATTGTCAAGGCAAGTGCCAGATGTAGCTTCATGCTTTGTAATGTGCGTGTTGAGAAGGAGTTGTGTATGCCACCATTTGTGGCTTCGGGACATGTTTGTCCTTTGATGACATAAACTAAATTGTTTCCAGTCGTGTTTATTCTAGTCGGAGTAATTGCTGATATGCCAATCCGAGATCCCTTAAGTATGCATCACCAAACTGCTAAGGAAGGTCGCTTTTCAACTAATAACCTTATATCTCGTGTGTTTGGTAAACGAGATGAGAGAGCCAGTTCTGTCATTGTGTTTGCTGATGTCAATATTATTCAAATACTCATGCTCTACAGGCATTCTCATGCTGACTTTCAAAAGAAGCCAGTGGCGTGTAGTGAATAAGTGTAATCTGAGATGTAATTCATCCGACATTCATAACTCATGAACATTGAATGGTTCTTTGACACCCTTGCAATGATGGCAATGTGATTTCCTCTATTTGTGTGCCTTCAATATTCCAATGTTGGCTTGGATGAATCGGCCAATGTCATTAGCATGCCGCTACAGGACCTTGGTACAGCCTCAGCCGCTGTCTGACGCGTTTCTGTGCCCTCAGCAATGTCTGGGCACGATCCAGCGGCTGGTGCTGCAGCAGGCGGTGGACGCAAAGGGCGCCGGGGTACATCACTGAGACTGTCTGGAGCCTGATGAAGGCCCAACATCGAGGAGGTCAAGCTGCTGCAGACAGTGACGCTGCTGCTGACCACCAGTGCCGTCGCCCAAGGCGACACGCTGGCCAAGGTGGGCGCCAGCGGCCGGGCCTGACCGCAGCGGCTCGCCACCGGTCGCCGCCCGCTCCCGACGGCAGGCGGCCTGGGTGGCCGAGTAGACGGCCTCCGGACAGCCGCAGCCGCTCAGCTGGCGTGAGGAGCTCGTAATCGTGATTGGCGCTTGGGTCAGGGAGGTGCACTGCGCTTGGGTTGGGTTGACTGTACTCCACTTCCTGCTGGGAAGAGCCAGCGCATTTGCAGCCAACAGAGCAAGCGTCAATAATCATCGGTGTTATAATCTGGCAAATGGAGCTCTACACCACTCTGATGTTATTTCATTGTGTTAAATCCCCACACAGGATGCGTTTAACCACGTCGATTGAACCAAACGTCCAGGAAGCGTCGCGTTACTGTTGTTTGTCGTGAGGCGGCGGGACGCCAGCTCGCTGACACCCTGCCCCCGCACCGTGACGTCACGGCCCGGCGCCCCGTCAGGCTCTGGCGCTGTGCTTCCGGCTGTGCTTCTGCAAGGATTCGACCATCATGAACACGGCCGGCGCCACGGTGCGCCAGCTGGTGGCGCTCGTGTTCGAGCGCGTGCTGACGGAGGACGGTCGTAGCCCGTCCGACCAGGTGAGCTCCTCCCCCCGCCGCCGCCAGCCGGTCAGCGGACATGGCTTGTGATCGGTGTCCTCTCCCCCTGTCGCCCCTCCGGGGGCAGGGACCGCACACCCGGTCAGAGGCCGAGAGAGGCCTGTACTGCTTGCATCGAGATGTCGGTGCACTAGCGTGTTGTGATTGCATCCGATGGTGTTGCCTTCACATATATTTGGACGTGCTTGTCCGCTTCTCGGTCCTCTTCCTCACGCGGACTGTCAGTGACGCTCGCGCAGTGCTCTCCCACATTCCTGGTGCACCTTGCGACTGTGGTGCACCCGTTCTGTCACGTGCGGTGCAGCATTTGGTCCGCTCGGTGCCCTCGCCGCTGTGTGTTGCTGCGTCTCACGACTGCGTGCCGGCTGCAGTCGTCACCGAGCCAGCCGGCGGACATGGAGCACCTGAAGATCGCCAGCGGCTCGGCGCCGAAGACGCTGCGGCCGGCGGCGGCGGACGCCTATCTGCTGTTCCAGGTACGGGGCACCGGCTCGGTCGTGTATCGCTGCAGCCGCCGCTGGCCGGCTGTAGTCAGCGAAGGCTGACATGGTTTGGTGTCGAGTGGTGTGCCGGTTCGCTGTGTGTTGTAGCGCAATTGATGATCAAATTTGGCGAAAAAACTCATGCAGAGCCTCCTCTTCGTTTAACCAGGTGCATCTACTTTTGAATGCACTTAATCGGCCATATCTCGGACGACGGACGATGCGGGCGACGACTGCTAAGGGCATACCGCCGTGAGACGCAGCAACACATATTTTAATCGGCCATGTGGACTAGTCCCCTCGCCCCATTACGTCTGCAAAGCTTCTGTCTCCCCCTGCGGACCTTTGCTGACAGCCCCTCTCTGCTGTGGTGTGATCTGATAATCACAAGTGACCTCTGATGCTTGCGGACACCTGTGAACTGTGCGGACCCGTTTGATCTCCGGTGAGCTTGCCTCACACTGGTGACCGGCGCCAACCTCTGGTCACCTCTGTGACCGGTGCTGAGCTCCGCTGACCTCGTCGGCTGGCCGACAGGACCTGGTACAGCTGGTGAACGGCGAGCAGCCCTTCTGGCTGGCCGGCTTAACCGAGATGACGCGCACGTTCGGTCTAGAGCTCATCGAGTCCATCCTCACTTCGTTCCCCGGTGTCTTCTACAAGGTGAGCTTTACACAACACCTCCCGGCTCTCCCCTCCTCCATCAGTGTGCATTGACCCGCAAGAGACCGGTCAGCACGGCTTGGCGCGGTCATGGGAGCCGAGAATTGTGGAGCGCATTTGAAAAGGGTTCTTGCGTGCGCGCCGTTGCAGTAGTACCGCCACGTCTCAACCGCCTGCTTCGCAGCACAGGCTGCCTTTGACGTTCGCTGCGCGCGCCACGTTAGCAGACAGCCTCTACACCAGCCTGCACCAGACCGCGCCGGCCGGCGGTCAGCGGTGCCACACTGGATGACACTGGTGCTCCACCCCGCCAGCACCCCGAGTTCAACTTCCTGCTGAAGGAGCGCGTGTGCGCCATGGTGATCAGGCTGTTCTCGCCGAACCTGAAGCACCGGGGCGCGGCGCCGGCGCACGCGGCGCCGCCCAGCCCGCAGGACAAGCCCTACTTCCCGATCAGCATGCGGCTGCTGCGCGTGGTGTCGGTGCTCGTGCAGAAGTTCTACCCGCTGCTGGTGAGTGGCGGTCGCCGGCCGGGTGGCCGGGCTCAGTCGGCGAGGAAGGCCGTAGGATTGGAACTGGGACGCCGGTGCCTGTCACGTGATCCGGTTACAAATGCGATAATATATATATATATATATATATATATATATATATATATATATTATATATGGTATTGACTAAATAACGATTATATTGACTGTATTTCATATTTGGAGGTGTGCCCATCCTCAAAAGTGACGACAAGGGTTCAGAAAGGTTTAGGAGAATATTACACTCGGAAATAAGACATGTGAATCAATAGAGTGCTCCTAGTCTGTGCACAAGCTACGACTAAAATATGTCAAAAAAGTAAATTATCCAAACTCCTAACATCCCGTACACAGCTCAATGTTGAAGGCTACAAAAAAGCTGTGGAACTTGTTCGTGTGACTTCATAAACTTTCGGCTTAGCCGTGTGTATTTTTTGCAGATATTGGTCCGATTTTCGTAATGAACCGTTTCCCTTCATCGTGAAAAATGTTCAAAAGCGTGACTACGTTAGTTCGTGACGTTTCATTGGTCCTGCCAACATCGGCAGGCAGCATACACCACTTGCAGCTATACATAACAATGCACAAAACATTCGTGGGCGCGTCGGCTCGAACTTACATTTCTGAATTTCTCTTCCACAAAATACGTCATTTGGTGTTATGAAAAAGCTGCTTTCATGCGAAGTAGTAGTGGGCACGTTGTATAATGACAAATAGAGGGATTGTCTTTACCTGGTTCTGTCGCCCCCCCCCCCCCTATTTTACGGCCTATTTCTAGGTGCCAGAGTCTGCTCATCTTACAACCGTAGTGTGCCCGTATGTCCATCGGCCGGTTGATTGCGTGATCGCAGTCCACTTTCAGTTCACTTTTTGCACACATTTAGCCAGTATGATGGTATTTTCCGCCAATGCGGATCGATATGCATATAGTCCTGTCATGAGCTGGTGTCACATGCGCTTTGGCACGCCGCCGTGGAGCTACATTGTTATTCATCTTGATAGTGTGGTCGTAGCATGACTGATGATCGGGTCCGGTCGACGCACCCAGTCACCGATGGGGATTTAAACTCGCAGACAACGTTGACCGTTTTCTGCAATACAGTATTTATTGACAAGTTGTTCTTCATGATTAGGTTTGATCTTGTGGGATATTTGCAGAAAATGGTGAGGTTTATGCTGTTGGGATTTACTGGGATACAGTTACTTAGTATATATCGCAAGCACCTTTCTCTTCAGCCCTGTGTGCAGTTAAGGTCCTGCTCCGGTGATACAGCGCAGACGGCATGCCCGCGCAGTCATGTACGGGAGTGGAGCGCTCGGTGGCGTGACTCGCGCCGTGCGGTTACTCCGTGCAGTCGTGCCCGGGAGTGGGGCGCTCGCTCGGTGGCGTGACTCGCGCCGTGCGGTCACTCCGTACAGTCCTGCCCGGGAATGGAGCGCTCGCTCGGTGGCGTGACGTGCGCCGTGCGGCCAGGTGACCGAGTGCGAGATCTTCCTGTCACTGGTGGTGCGCCTGCTGGAGCCGGACAAGCCCGTCTGGCAGCGGGCCGTGGCGCTCGAGGTCATCCACAAGCTGTCCGTGCAGGAGGACATCCTCACCAGCTTCTGCTCCAGCTACGATATGAAGCCGCACTCCACCAAGATCGTGCAGGTGGGTGGCACCGCCGCCGCCGGTGCCGCCGCTGCCGCCGCCTCGCTCGGGGCTCTGTGGGATGGCCGATCAGCGATTTGTACCGACCCCGGCTGCTCCCGGCTGCTGTGGCGTGGCCTGTGAGACGGCAGGGTTTAACTCCCGGCTTTCTATGGCTGGGCCAATCGGGGCGGCAAAGCTTTGGTACGCAGACGGTATTGGGGCTACGAGCACGTCATAAATGATTTACTGCTGAATGCTAAATTTTATCACGCACTAAATTTTAGCGCCGTAGTTACTGATTGTGCGCGGCCAAACATTAAACATGGATTACCCACTGGGCACGTTCCCACCGAGTTGATGTTCCTCGGAGCGCGCGTGGAGCGTGTGTCCACCGATGACAGCTAAGTGTCAAGTGTGTGCTGATTATAACTGATGGCGCGACGGCAACTTGCCCCCGTGGCGTGTTGCTCGGCGTTACCAGCGTCAGCCCCCCCCCCCCCCCCCGTCCTCACACCCCACCGCCCCGACCGCCCTCGCCGACGCCCTGTGCGCTCGTCCTCGACAGGATATCGTCAACAGCCTGGGCGCGTACGTGCAGAGCTTGTTCGTGCGCGACTCGTCGGGCGCTTTTTCCTCGGCCGGTGAGTGCCACTCACTCACGCCCGGTGAGTGCTGGGAGTTTCGGCGGGCTCTGGAGGCAGGGGTGCAGTTGGATGGGCCTCTAGGGCGGTGTGGCGGAGTGGTAAGGGCCGCCTGCTGTCGTGGGGGGGGGGGGGGGGGGGGCGTGGCCGCGATTCCAGACGTTGCAGCGTGATGTCTCGCATTGCATTAAGTGTTAGTGAGGGTAGTTCCGCTGTGTTATTTCACACGAGGCTCGGGAGTATGCATGAAGCTGTACGCTTGTTACTTCTACATCGTTAAGCTTTCGCATTGATGCCGTTCAAATAGCTAGCGACGCCAGCTTTCGACGCCGTCGATGCCTGTAAGCGCCAGCGGTGGCCTCGCTGACGGGCATGTACTGTGTGTGCGCGGCCAGCAGCGGGCTCGGCCGTGACGCAGGGCCACCCGCCGTCGCTGCTGGCCGGCCTGCCGGTGGGGCCGGGCGTCACGCCCCAGCCGGCCTTCTACTACCGCGGCGTCTGGATCCCGCTGGCCGTCTCGTTCCCGCCCGGCGCCACCAAGGCCACCTAGTGAGTGTACCGCGAACCTGCGCGGCCGCCGCCCCGGGCGGGACTTGAGCCGATCACGCGCTGCCGGTCCCATCAGCCCCGTACAGAGCCGTATAAATCTCCGCGCCCACTATAAGCCGTCACGGCGCCGGCACAAGTGTGCTTCTGGTGAACAGTTGTGCGGATGGAGAGCTGTTGGGCGTTCCACGATCAGCGCTAAAATGGCCGCGATTCGACACACGAGCCGCAGAAGCTTTAAACCGCACGTGGCCGGGCGGCCGACCAAAAAGGTTCGCGGATGTGGAATTGATGCCCTGACTCAGCAATAGCATTACTGGACAGTTGGCTGCTTTTTAGGTGCGGTTGTGGCGATGTCGCTTAACTTGCGCTTTTTTATGTCCGCATTGAGTGACCAAACGGCTGGTAAAACGCCCTTATATCGGGTGCATGTTATTCACTCCAATTGGACTAAACGCCCGTATGGTTTTTTATGCTACGACTGTCACGGTTTCGGCCCGATTGGCCTGTTTTCGAAACCCGCTGTTAAAATGGCGGCGTTAACCGCTTCCTCATCGATTTCTGACCTCCCGTGGGTCAGGCTGTTTTGAGTGTTTGAGTTTTTCAGACTGCATTCGGTGACTTTATGTAGTTAACGTAATGTTCAAAATCACTGACCACTCCGGTTAGCAATACCTTGTGCCAGTCCTAACAAAACATGCTCGAAGCGGCGGCTCCATGGTCTGCACTCCAGTACACATGACCTCTTGACGGAGTGAGGATTGTCCGTTTCTTTCTCGGTCAAATCATTGCATCCTTGTACAGCTGCGGCCACGAGTGGTCAAACCACGAAAGCCTTCGTCTTGTGTTGTGCGCAACGCCACGCTGCGTCAAACATCGACCCAGCTGTGTGCTGAGTGTGCTGTGGAAGGTGCGCTGACCCGCCGGCCGCCGCCAGCCTGGAGATGCTGGACAAGATCGAGCCGCCTGTCGTGGCCGAGGGCTACGGCGCCTCGGTGGCCTACACCTGCCTCATCGAGATCGTCCGCTCGCTCTCGCTCATCACGGAGCGCGCCCTGCCGGCCGAGCCGGCGCCGGCTGCCGCCCCGCAGACCAGGTCAGTGCCCGGTCCGGATGGGGATCGCATACTCGGAACTGGTGCTGCAGTGGGAGGAAGGAGGACGTTTGTGACCACAGTGTTGGCGGTCTTCAAAGCGCAGCACGTTGTGTCCTCGTTTATGGTGGGTCGCCTTATAACCCGTGTGAGGTAGCGACTATACTACCTGGAAGATGATCAACAGGAACGGCCCTGGGTTTTATCTCCGCTGTAATATCTTCTGGTATCGCTCTCGCCGCTCCGTTGGCATGCGCGCCACCCGTATCCCAGCTATATGTGACGTCTGTCCGATCGCTGCGCCGGCGGCCGCGCTTGCTGTGCGGCTGGCCAGCGCCGGCGGCGCCCTCGAGCGATAACGCTTGGCTCCCCGCCGCAGCAGTGAGCCGGCCCCGGCGGAGTCGGAGCCGGCCGCCACTGCGTCGGACGCGGCGACGGCGGAGGCAGCGGCGGCGGCCGACGCTGGCGCCGCCCCGGCCGCGGCGGCGGACACGGGCCGCGAGCTGAGCTGCCAGCTGGTCAACTCCAGCTGGTGCGGCCTGCTGGCGGCGCTCACCGTCCTGCTGGAGGCCAGGTGAGGCGGCGGGGCTACCGGCCGGTCCGACCGCGTCCGGCCGGAGACCAGCTCGGTCACCGGTGCTGGCAGCTCGTGCTGATGGGCGCTACGCGGTGAGGTGAGGGGGCGGGGGAGCTGGAAGATCAGTGATCAGTGGTTTCGAAGTAGGTTGCAATGTGTAAGACCGTGACGTACCTGTCAGCTTTACTATAGTTGTCATTAACGAACAAGCTTGACGACGGTCCTTCGGGAGGATTCTTATCTGGTTGAGAGCGTAATCGGTTCGTAAGGTGCATTATTGGACTGAACCATGTGGCCGGCACCCGTGTAGTACCCGTGCCAGCCGTGCCACCGGGCGAGCCCGACTGCATGGACGTGGCGTTCGCCGCGCCCGCCGGACGACGGAGCACCGCCCCCTCTCCCCCCCCCCCCCCCCCCCCCCCCGCCTCCTCGCCGCCACCGCCACCGCCGCCGCCCGGCCCACAGCACGGACGAGTCGGCGACTGAAGCGATCCTGAAGGCGATGCAGACGCTGGCGCAGCTGGCCGGCCGGCTGGAGCTGACCACGCCTCGCGACGCCTTCATCACGGCCGCCTGCAAGGCCTCGCTGCCGCCGCACTACACGCTGACCGTGCTGAACCCGCAGCGCTCGCCGACGCACGGCCAGGCGCCGGCGGCCGCCGCGCCGCCGGCCGCCGCCGACGGCCTGGCGCGGCAGCAGGTGGTGGCCGTGGGCACGGCGCTGCCCACCGCCTCGCTACCCGCTGGTGAGACGGAGCGCCGGGCGAGGCGCCGCGGCCGGGCGACTAGGTTCCACCAGGCGGCTAAGGCTTCGATGCAGCACCCCCTGGAGTGTGCGGAAAGGGGATCAGTCTCTCTGGAGCGCTATGGAATCTCCCGGCATGGAATCTCTCAATCGTCCCCAGCAACAACAGCAATGGTTGGGAACGAGCTGAGACTCGCGGTCGTTGGGTGCGCCCGCGTGGCTTTGTTAGTGAGTGGATGCTGACGACCCAGCACTGATGTCGGCGTGGCGTGCTGAACCGCCATTTCCTAACACCGCTGTGCTTGTTATCGGAATAGAAGCTGTTGATACATTCGCCGCAGACACACATGCACAATCACGTGTCGTTTCGTTTGTGCGGCCTGGGTGTCTGGTAATGGTTTGTTGTACTTCATGTTCGCATAGCAGGCATGTGTCGCAGGCCTGCACGGCGTGTGGGACCCCGCTCCGCCGTTATCTGACTGTGACCTGACCTGACCTGACCTGACCTGACCTGACCTGACCTGACCTGACCTGACCTGACCTAACCTAACCTAACCTAACCTAACCTAACCTAACCTAACCTAACCTAACCTAACCTAATGTAACCTAACCGGTGTGTCCGGCCTACAGCGGCGCACCAGGGCCCGGTCATGCTGACGGCCAAGAACCTGCAGTGTATGCGCGCCATCCTGGCTCTGGCGCACTGCCACGGCGCCATCCTGGGCTCGGCCTGGCACCTGGTGCTCACCACGCTGCAGGTGAGATGGCGCGCGCCCGTCGCCCGTCCTCGCGGGCCAGCCGGGGAAGCCTGAAGGAATTGTGTGCAGCGAAAGTTTTCACATTGACTGCAAAGCGCAAACTGCTGGCTTCAATTGTCTGGTAAACCAACTAGACTCCGGAGAGAAAGTTATCTGTTCGTTCGAATCGGCTGGTCGGATCCGGTGAAACCATACAACACTAATTTAGTTTCATCTGGATTTCTCATAGATAGTCGTGAGCTGTTTGCATGATGTATTCTGAGTTTCGTTCCTCCATGCTGCGACTTGCCCAACCATTTGAAGCGTGTGCGTAATAAATGTTGACAAGAGTCACGTCGCGTCACGTGAGTCGGACGCCACACGTGACCGAAGCCGGCAGCGTGTCACGCCGTCTGGCGGCGACCGCCCCACCTCACCCGCCGGCCGGCCGGCCCCTCCTCCGGCAGCACCTGGTCTGGATCCTGGGCCTGAAGCCGTCCACGGGCGGCTCGCTGAAGGCGTGCCGGCCGGCCGCCGGCAGCGGCGCCGGCGGCGGCGGCGCGGCCGGCGCGGCCGGCACCGACACGGCCGTGCTGACGACAGCCGTGCTCGCCGACCTGCCCGTGCTGTCCGCCATGCTGTCGCGCCTGTTCGAGTCGAGCCGCTACCTGGACGAGGTGGCGCTGCATCACCTGATCGACGCGCTCAACCAGCTCAACCATGAGTCTATGGAGCTGGCCTTCTCCAACCGGGTGGGTGGCAGCGCCGGCCGGGCGCTTCGCGGGCGTCGGCAGGCCGAGTTGGCCCCTGATCTTGTCCCTGACGGGTAGTGGTAGCATGTCTAGTTGTACAGTACCACTCTTTTTGTTTTGTTTGGTCTGCCGAGTAATTCTCAGGTGGGATTCGTGAACTTCACGTTTTTTAGTTTGCGCTTTAGTTTTTTATTATTGTCTTAACGCTTCGTTGTGGTCTGAACCGCTTGCATGTGGTTTGCTTCGAGCGATGGCCGTCGTTCCCGCAACCCGTGTGCCATTTCTCACCCACCGCTACCGCCGCCGCCGCCAGGAGCCGTCGCTGTTCGCCGTGGCCAAACTGCTGGAGACGGGTCTGGTGAACCTGGACCGGGTGGAGGTGTTCTGGCGACCGCTCACCTCCCACCTGCTCGACGCCTGCCAGCACCCGCACCTGCGCATGCGCGAGTGGGGCGCCGAGGCCGTCACCACGCTCACCAGGTCGGCGCTGCAGCACACCTACCCCACCCCGCTCAAGGACAACCAGGTGAGCGGGCCCAGTGGGCGCCGCCGGGCCAGCGGGAGGGCGCTGTGTGGACCGAGGCTTAAACTGCTCGCTGGGGCTGGGCGTCTACGTGGATTGTGCGTCGCTGTTCGTCGTCTGGTGGCAATAACACTGACGCGACTTAAGCGATGTGTCCTGATGTCCTTCGGCTGTCGTATTAGGTCGGGTAAGCAACGGTGCGCATAGTTGTCTGAGTCTGCGGCTACCAGAGCCCGCCGGCCGGATCACTGAGACGCGTGCCCGTCTGCGCGCGCCGGCAGAGGCTGCAGACGCTGCTGCTGACGCCACTGCAGGAGATGTCGACCGTGCCGCAGCCGGACATCCGGCAGCGGCAGCTGGAGTGCACGCTGCAGGTGCTGCAGAGCTGCGGCGAGCGGCTCTCGCACGGCTGGCCGCTCGTGCTCACCATCATCGGTGCCGTCAGCGACCGACACACGTCAGTGGCAACGGCGGCCGGCCGGCGCCGGGCGCGCGCCGTCGGACCGGCCCTGGCCAGCAGGCCCCCGCCGGTGCACGCTCGGAGGAGATGGGGAGCGGGCCTCAACAGTTCGTGTTCGGCTTGCCCGCTGGGATGGCTTCGTTTCTGGTCCACTGAATCATTGTCACACAAAGCGGCACAGCGTTCGCTGCTGTGTGTTGTTGCCGGCAGCTGGTTGGAATATGGCGTCACCACTGTTCCATGTTCCATCTTGTTCAGTCTTCACCAAAGAAGCATTGTCCCCCTCGCTTCCAAATTACGGAATGAAGTGCTTGAGCGTAAGAGTCCATACATAATTTCATATGCGCGTATCGAACTTGCGCTGAAGTTGCTTAGGTTTGCCGGAGAAAGTACAAGCCATCGGTCACATGTCCCGCAGGGAGCAGCTGGTCCGTCTGGCGTTCCAGTGTCTGCAGCTAGTGGTGACGGACTTCCTGCCAGTGATGCCCTGGAGCTGCCTGCCTCCCTGCGTCGACACCGTGGCCAAGTTCGGCTCACAGACCCAGGAGCTGAATATATCGCTCACCGCCATCGGACTCATGGTGAGAGGACGGACAGCCCCGCCCAGCCGGCCGCCAGCCGGCCGTCGGCCCGCCGCCGGCCCAGTAGCGTCTCTTTAGCGAACGGGAATACTTGCTGGCAACTTGTCTGCGATAGATTGATGATTTTGGCGTCGATCAGAGGCCTGTATTTTGTACGTATGCCATCGCCTGGCTTATGCGAGGCGGCGCCAATCGTTTGTTTCGGGAAATCCTTTGACATCGACAGCAAAAGTCAGTTTCCGAAGACTTAACGTAGTCATGTGAACTTCCTGAATCCCCCTGCATTTGGCGCACAGCAGCACCGGTGACCCGCATAGCCACGCGCTTGCGGCTCGGTCTCGTCAGAGCCCGAGCGCCGTGAGCGGAGCCTAACCAGCGCCGTGTGTGCCGGCCGCAGTGGAACATCTCCGACTACTTCTTCCAAAGCCAGGACAAGCTGCGCAGCTGCCTGACGGCCGAGTCGGGCGTGTTCCCCGAGTTCCCGGGCGTGCAGAACATGCCGCCGTTCGACCGCCTCTGGATGTGCCTGTTCGCCCGGCTCGGTGAGCAGCGCCGGCCGGCGCCGGGACGCGCCGCGCGAGTCTGGGCAGGGGCCGCGCTCAAATTGTGCGGCTGGCTACCGTCACGTGCAAAATGTACTCAATGGTTGGTGTTGGGAATCGTGATTCGTGTCATGTTCTTGTAGTCTGTAGTCTCACTAGTATGGGCCTTTGTGCCGATGATTTTTTCGGTTCTCCTGTGTCAGCGGGACCCTGTGCAATAACCGGCAGGTGACCTGTTGACTTTTGTGACTGACCCCGTTTTCCCCCGTCTACGACAGGCAGGAGACCGGTGTGTCATGAGTTCTCTGCTCCAACCCTGACTCTAGAGCACGACTGACCGGTGACCTGCGTATCGTGACCTCTCTGTGGCTAACGCCGAGGTCAGGGGCAGATGACCTATGTATCGTGACCTCTCCGTGACAACGCTAACGTCGCCGACAGGCGACCTGTGTGTGGACAGCCGGCCGGCCGTGCGGAAGTCGGCCGGGCAGACGCTGTTCTCGACCATCGCGGCCCACGGCTCGCTGCTGCAGCACAGCACCTGGCAGGCGGTGCTCTGGCAGGTACGCACGCGGCACTGAGGGCCGCTGCCGGGCCGACGCCTGCTGGGAACGGGGACGCAGCCACGCGCGCCGACCAATCGCCACGGGAACGTTTTTGGGCTTCGTGATGGCCTAAGTTAAGGGCGCACGGGGCGGGGAACTTTGCACCGCACTTGACATAGCGTCCCAACAGCGTATCGATGGCTTGTCAGCGTCGTGATGAACAGGCCGATGTCTTGATGTTGACTTAAGTCGAACAGGCCGGCCGTGTGTTGTTTGTCGCGACGCTTTGTGACCAGTGGGTCAGCATCGGAGCGTGTCCGCGACGCTCGGTGACCGTGCCGCGCGCTGCCGCAGGTGCTGTTCCCGCTGCTGGACAAGGTGCGGACCCTCTCCGGCTCGGCTAGCACCGAGAAGGACGACACGGGCGGCAACATCCTGATCCACCACTCGCGCAACACGGCACACAAGCAATGGGCCGAGACACAGGTACGGCGCTACGCTCTTTCCGTCCGCGGGCGGTCGGCTGGAGCGGCGGGGCAGGGCACGGCCACGGCTTTGGTCCCAGGTCGGAGCGAGTGGGACGGCGGGACGGGGCACGGCCGCGGCTGCGGTCCCAGGTCGGAACGGGTGGGGCGGGCGGGGCGGGGCGCGGCCGCGACTTCGTTCCCAGGTCGGGGCGGGTGGAGCGGCGGAGCGGGGCGGCGGGGCGGGGCGCGGCCGCGGCTGCGGTCCCAGGTCGGTGACGGGTGGGGCGGGCGGGGCGGGGCGCGGCCGCGGCTTCGGTCCCAGGTCGAAGTGGGTGGGGCGGCGGGGCGGGGCGCGGCCGCGGCTTCAGTCCCAGGTCGGAGCGGATGGGGCGGCGGGGCGGGGCGCGGCCGCGGCTTCGGTCCAGGTCGGAGCGAGTGGGTGGTGATGGTGACGATGCTACGGCTGAGCGGATCGGTCGCCGTTGCCGTCGCCGTTGCTGCTGCCGTTGCTGACCCGGCTGCCGCTGCTGTCTGCCGACTGCGGCTCTGGGCGCGGCTCGCCGGCGCTGTCCGCTGGAGCCGGCCACCGTTACTCGGTGCGCCAGCTGACGCCGCCGTCCGGTGCGCCGCCCCAGGTGCTGACGCTGTCGGGCGTGGCGCGCGTGTTCCACTCGAAGCGCTCCATCCTGTCGGCGCTGGCCGACTACCAGCGCGCCTGGGCCCTGCTGCTCGAGTTCATACAGAACGCGGCGCTCAACGAGAACAACGAGGTGAGGGCAACAAGGAAGAACATCACACCGACAGTCGACCCTCCGCCCCCGGCACTTCCTCCCGACGGAGGTAGTAAACCCTTGAGTCATCCAACGACACTTCACATTTTATTGGTCCTCGAATGCTCGTCAGCTCTGCTCCTTGTACGTGACCCTCCTGTCTCGAGCTGATAAAACTCAGAGGAAATGCATGAGTGATACAGAACTGCCATTGATGTAATAAGCTATATCTGTTTGGGGGTTGTTTAGGCGATGACAAGCTGTCGGAATGTATATGAGATGTGCGGCGATTTGAATGGTGTGGCTATTGTGTGAGGATTACCCCATGTGTTGTCATCTGTCGCTTTTATCGACCATCCCTTTCATTGGCACTGGCTGGCTGAATAGGACACTCGATTAAGCCGTTTCCCCTCCCAGCTTTTACGATCAGTCACCGTGTTAAGCGATCGCTGCAAAGATAACTCCGCGTACATAAACCCTTCAACACCACTTGGTGATGAAGTGGTCCGGTCGGTCACGCTCGTGTACGTGTCCTCACGGAGCTCTCCAATCGAGAGCTTCGTGACAGACGTGCGATGTTGATCGGAGAGCCAACAGCACTTTCCTTCGGCGTCACGGGACAGGCCGCCGTGGAATCACATACAAGGCTGTTATTTACTTTGTGTCGCGCGACGCTCAGAAACTCATTGCAAGGGAGATTATTCCACCATGTTTTCTTCGATGCGATCTTGTGCTTTTTAAACTTGGTTGTTGCAAGCAGGACAAAAATGAACGGTTTTAATGATCATGGTAATTAGATTTCCCACATTCCCGACATGATTTACACCAACAACCAACCGCCTCATAGTCTTCTTGGTGTTCCCCTTTTGTCGTGCGAACTGTGACATATCGTGTTCGTGGTGTCGCCAGGTGTCGCTGGCCGCGCTTAAGTCCTTCCAGGAGATTATGTCGTCGAGCAAGGCGGGCGCGGACGCCGCGGACGTGGCGCTCCTGCAGGAGGATGAGGCCCAGGTCAACTGGAGCGCCGCCTGGCGGGTACGTGCGCCGTCCGCTCGCCGGGCTCGGCCGGCACGGAGCGAGGTGTGGTGCTGATCTCTTGCTGCTGGGGATTAGGGGCTGGTTGGCGGCGGCTGTAAGTCACAGCTTCTAGAATATGGCCACTGCTTTCTTTCGTTTGTCGTTCATAGGTTTTGACAGATTTAAACATGTCCTTTCACTAGGATGCACGTGAAAAAGGCCGATGGTAGTCACTGCTTCGAAAGTTAACACCACACGCTAGTTTGAAATTCGTAGAGAACCCGATCGTGGACGTCCGTGATTTCGTGCAGCTCTGAACAGTTAGTTGTACACGCAAGCGCTTTTGTAAGTCAAATAACGAATTGTTCATGGATTGGGAAAATGCTTGAAACTGCTCGGAACTCTTGCAATGTGATTGGCTTTCGCAGACCTATTAGCATGGCGAAAACACTAGCTGAAGCAATGCGCCAGTAAGTGTTTTCGACAACCCGAACACGTCACGGACTGCTGCCAGTCGTTCCTGGTTCCAGTTTGTATCAGGGCGGCCTCAGGCGACGCCTCTGGCCGCCTTGTGGCGGTATGATCCGCATCAAGAGTTGCGTTGCCGCCAGCCCGCTGTTGACCCGGCTGCCCGTGACCTCAGGTGTGGCACAGCATTGGCAGTGGCGTGACCGAGCCGCCCCCTCCCGGCGGCCCCGCCTCCGACGTGTTCGTGCCGTCCCAGCCGTTCCTGACGGCGCTCGTGCAGATCTTCCCCGGCATGTTTCAGCATATCAAGTCCAGGTCAGCGACTCTGCCTTGTTTCCCTTGGGGTGTTCGGGGCAGCGTGACGAATTCAAGGCGTCGAGACGATGTGAGTTGAACAGTGTACGAATTATTTGGGTATCTTTACGGTCTTCTATAGTGTTGCACTATGCGCACTCACAGTGATGTGACATGTCTCCGTAAGTGCTTACCAACCATTCTTCATGCACGTGCCAGTCCGAACTGCCGGACGGTGCCGTTGGGTTTGCATAACAGAGATACCTGTGTCTTAACCTAAGAGCGAGCCCGGCGATTAGCCCGCGCCGGCTGACGGCGCCAGCTGACGGCGCCGGCTGACGGCGGCCGCAGGTTCCACTCAGAGGACCTGGCCACGTTGTGCGCCATCCTGGAGCGAGCAGTGGCCGTGCCGGTGCACGGCGAGGCGTCGCCCTTCATCCTGCCGTCGCTGACCGAGGTGGTGCTCACTAAGCTGCAGGAGGCCGTGCTCGCCTGCCTCGACACTGTGGAGCAGGTGAGGACGGCGCCGGCGGCGGCCGCGGCGATGGAGCAGGAACGGGGACGGCCGGGCGGGGCCGGCGGAATTTGATCGGAACACGAGGCGAATAGCAAATTTGGGACTCGAAGCTGCTGTGCCCTGCAGCTGTACTGTATAACAATTCGTCGCTCTTGTTACATGTTCTGGTACAACTAAACAGGAGTTACGTTCTTGTGATCTGATTGAATAAATGCGCCGATTATCTACTTGGCCAAGTTCAGCAATAGTTTTGCTGACCGATCTGCCGCCGCTGTGTGCGTCGCAGGGGGGCGCTGTCGGGCGCGGAGCCAGTAGGCCAGCTGGTACCGGCGCTGTTCGACCAGCTGCTGACCTTCTCCCGGTACGGCTGCCGGGCGCCCTCCTACGGCGACGTGGCCACGCGGCCGGCCGGCCTCGTCAGGAGCAAGGTACCGTCGCCGGCCCGCCGGCGCTCGCGAGTCAGCGGCCCCGCTCCAGTAGCGGTCCTCTCTCTACGTTTCACGCGTGTGGGAGCCGCGTGGGCCCATGCGACCGCTGCGGTCTGCTGGGTCCGGCTCGGCAGTGTGGCGACGTCTCGCGCTGTGCCGTACACCACGCGTGCTGTTGGATGGGATCGCCGGCCACCACGCGCCACGGCTGCCGCCGACGGGCCGAGCCGCCTGAGCTGGCTTGTGGTGTTGCCTGACGCCGACGACCGCCGCCGTCCACAGACGACCGACTGGGTGGCGATGAACTACGTGCCGTTCGCCGAGGCCACCATGCGCCGCGCCACCGCCCTGTACCGCGCCACGGCGCGCCGCACCGACGTCATCGAGACGCACGTGCTGGAGAAGATCATCCAGGTGAGGCGTGGGGGCGGGAGCGGGGCAGGCGCTGCGGGGTCAGCCGGGGTCATCGCCGCCTCCAGAGGGGTTAGGAAACGACCTTTGAGACAGGGACGACTGCAAATCGAGTAGCGCCCTCTCGTTACTGTGGTGTGAATTATATACTTTTGGACGGTTTACCGACGTGTTCAAATGCTCGCCAGTTTATGGCAGTAGTTCACATCAGCTGTTCCGCGGATGTCCACGAAACATGCTGAGTTGGAGGATTGAACCGCCGACCTTCACGCCACCCCCTCCCCCTGCGCCGCGCCGGGGAGTTGTCCCTGCGCCGGCCGAGACCGACGCCTGAGCGGGCGCCCGCAGACGCTGGAGCTGCCGCTGTCGCTGAAGTACGCCTGCCCGGCGCCGACCACCTGGCGGCTCGCCGTCGGCTGCCTGCTGGACGTGCTGAAGGAGGGCCTGGTGACGGCGCGCCAGTACCGCCAGCACAGCCAGAACGTCTGGCCTCGGCTGGCCGCCTGTCTGGAGGCGTTCCTCTTCTCACAGAGGTCAGCCACCTCCGCTGCCTCCAGTGGGCCGGGCCGCTGGGCTCGTTTGTTTGTTTATGATGGCGTTAGAGTTGTGGCGACTGGCTCTGTTTGTGTCTGCTAGATATGGCGGCTCACCTTTCTGGAATACAGCCAGCATATGACGGACTGGTGGTACCGGCTATATGTAACTGTCCTCCGTCTGGCATTGGGCTCGGTGGCAGAGCGACCGGTGTTCGGGGAAGAGGGAAGGGGAGGAGCGCCGCAAGTCACCTACCAGCTTGCGTGCGCATCGATTGCTCGTGCACATGTCAACCGCCTGTATCGCGATTACACCTGTCGGTGGCGCCTCTGCGAGCGGCCCCAGCGGCCGGCGCGGGCGAGCCCGGCGGCCGGTGACCCGTCTCCCGCCTGCGGTGCCGGCAGCGAGCCGCCGTCCAGCCTGACGCCGGAGGAGCAGCAGGCGGACGAGGCGCTGGACTGCGAGGTGGTGCGGCTCATCCGCGAGGACGTGCTGCCGCACGCGGCCGTCGTGCCCGGCCAGTTCCTTGTGTCGGTCATGGTGCTGCTCAACAAGGGCTCGCTCCACTCGGCGGAGCACGAGAGTCTCGGTCAGTGGCCGCCGTGGCGCGGGGGCGGGCGGTGCTGACTGGTGCCTCTAAAAGGAAACCGGTATAAATAAATAAACACGTGCGGATGTTCGAAAGTTGGCAACAGTCTTTGGCGCGTTTGTGATATGCTGATGCAAAATGTCAAGTGGAGTTAGTAGTTAATGAATTTTCCAAGGTATGCTATGATAAATCTCTTTGCAGGATGCAAAAGAGCCATGGTGGCCATTTGGGCATTGCTTCCCTAGAACAGTGCGTTTTGTCTCGCGTGTTGGCTGTCTGGCCACGCTTTCAGTCCGGTGTGCGCTCCCAGCATGTCCAGGGATCGTCTCCCGTGTGATCGCTTACGTCTTGCTCTGTGCGTCCACTTCTTTGACCCCCCTCCCCTTCCTCTCAGCAGAGAACGGCACGGCGCGGCTGCGCGAGGACCTGGCCAACGCGTGCTTCGAGACGCTGCTGCAGTTCTCGCTGCAGCCGGGCCCGGCGGCGGCGGCGCGCGCCTCGGCCGACGGCGGCGTCACCTCACAACTAGCGGTCGCGGCGCTCGTGCACCGCTTCCGCGAGGTGCTCGTCGGCTTCGTGGACGACGGCAAGCTGGCTGGAAAGTGCCCGCTGCCCAGGTGAGGGGTGCCGGGTCAGGGCGGGGTCACATTCCGCTCCTGCTGCCGTTCGAGTGTCAGTGTCCGAGCCTCGGAGGAGCTGACTCTCAGGATGTTTGTGCGCGACCGAAAAGACTAGTTCGCGGTGGTTTGCGTGTTCAGTACTCAACAACACGTGCTGAGCACGCACCATCATTCATCGTCCATCGTTGCTGCATCGTGCCATGGTGCTGCAACGGCGCTGTCAGGGCAGTTGCTTTCAGAGGTATTCCCTTGTAGCGGTCAGGTATTCGGCATCGTGCCGGCTGTGTTACCCCCCGGGCGCCGATAGCTGTCGCTGACGCTCTGCAGTGATTGCTTTCCCAGGCACCGCATGGCCGAGATATCGTTTGTGCTGAGAGCCATCACCTCACTCATCTCCTCCCTGAAGAAGGTGGACCCGAACACAGGTGAGCCAGACGGACTCCTCGCTCCCGGCACACGCACACGACTCCGTGACCGCTGTCATGACCGCAGCATGCACGGGTTCGTACGGTGGAATGGAACGCGGATTTGTTACCCGTCATTGACAGCACAGCGGCGAGAGATTTTATCGCGTCTGTGCGGTGGGCTATGCTAACCCGTGATGAGACAGATGCGGCCGGCCCCAGTCGTTCCCCACCGCGGGTCGCGGCCCGTTCTGACCCGTGCCGGCCGTCGGGCAGTGGACGAGATGACCTGGCAGCAGCTGGTGGGCCTGTACCCGCCGCTGGTCAGCTGCACGCTGCTGGCCTCGGACCAGGTGGGCCGGCCGCTGCACGACGCCCTGCTGCAGTACGCCGACCTGCTGCGGCCGCCGCCCGCCGCCGCCGCCGCGCACAACGGCCGCTCGTAGCCGGCCCGGCCCGGCCCGCCGCCGGAGCTGCGCCCCGGAGCGTCGCCTGCCGGAGCGCCCCCGGATCCAGAGCGCGGCGTGCTGTGAGGAGGGGTCGTCGCGCTGCCAGTCCGGCGGCCCCCGCGGCTGACGGTCCCCCTGCGAGGCCCGTGGCTCCCTGGTGCGGCGAGCGGCAGTGCGCAGGCCCGGCGGTCCCGGCGCTGGTGATACTGTTTTGTTAGTGTTGTTCACGACGAAGCCACTTGTTTTCGTGTCCTGCGTGTGACTTGGGACGCTTTGGGAGCAGCGCGGTGGGTCGGCCGCTGGGAGCTTTGGTTCGGCCTGAGTGCGGTTTTGAATTCGCGCGATGGACGACCGTGTGGAGGAAGCGAGGGTCGGCACCGATAAAGACATTCCATCCAGGGCTGGCTAGGTGTCGCGCCTTTCCCGCGCGCTGGGACATGCTTGTGCGAGAGCCGGGGGTTACCTGCCGATCCAACTCCTCAGCATGTCGTGCTGCGGAGACCACGTGCCCTGTGACACCGTCTCGCATACTCGACTGGGCGAGGGTTTTCTGTTCTGTACGGGAGCTTTCGGGGCTTTTGGAAACCACCGCCCGCGATCAGCTGTCTTGCCGTCCAGCGGCCGCGGTGCAGCTCGACGGACGTCACGCACGGGGAGTGACCGTCTCCGGTGTCTGCTGTTTCGCTTCAGTATGTGCATCTCACAGCCGCTACCCGTTCCAGAGGCTTTCGAAGCCCGCGAGACGCCGGGCGTCCGTCCTTCCCGTTTATTGGCGTTGCGACAGACACCGGCGGCCTGTACAATAAAATGCCCGGACCGCAGGGCGACGCGTCCCGTAACAAGGCCCATATCAGGGTGTGGCGCCGCCGGCCGTGGCGGCGGACGCCGGGGGACAGGGGCGCGGACACACCACATTATCACACCGTCGGCGCGTGTGCCGGGCCCTCCATTTGTAGCATGGATGATGTCGGTACGTGGCGTGGGTGAATACACTGTGTACCCGAGCGGCGGCCGTCTCAGAACTCCAGGTTGATGTTGCGCTCCGGCACGTGGCTGTGCATGAAGGCCGCCTCGTTGCCGCGGATGGAGAGGATCTCGCTGTCCAGCTTCGGCCCGCTCCGCTCCTGGAACGCGGCGCGGTCGGGTCAGGCGTCGGCGAGGCGCGGCCCCGAACGCCGAGGCGTCCGGCTCGCACTGCGTTGACGGGGCAACGGCGGGGATGTGCAGGACTGAACGGCCCACCAGCCCGCGCCCACTCCGGGCACACCTGACGTCCAGCCTGAACATCAGGTGAAGTATACTTATCCCCCCCCCCCCCCGCCTGGCGTGCTCACGCTCATAATTATAATCCGATCAGCAGTGCCGAGCTGCTTGCCCAACGTCCGGACGGCATCGCAATAAACGAAATGTCAGTCGCACGTGTAGGAGCGTTCACAGCGGCTACGCATCACGCCGTAAAAGCAAGGTGCGGATCCAGTGCGGTGAGGTACATCACAACCATACAGGCAGACGATGCGCACGCTCGCGGGACACCACGGAGCAGCATACGCCTGCCCTGACCTTGCCCATGGGCGCCTTGACCCATGTCTCCTGGCCGCAGTTCTTGCAGGGCAGCTGAGGCAGCTTGTCCAGGCTGATGGTGCGGCTCTTGCAGTTCTTGCAGCTGAAGAACCGCTTGACGGCGTCCACGAGCACCGTGCCGTGGCCCTCAGACTTGCACAGGTCAGACGCGGACAGCGCCCGGTACTTGCACTGCAATGGGACCCAACACCACTTACTGGTCAATGTCGTGCTGAGAAGAACACTCGCGTATCATGGCCACACGATGAATGCTATCCTGTTCAGTGCTTTCATGTGATATGGAAAGCCGTTGTGCTAACGCGTTCAGGAGTGCGGTGGCAATGCTGCTTTGAACAAGGGCACGGCCGAACGGAAAGCAACGCTGACGGGCGCAACGCAGCGCATTGGACCAGAGCACAAGTCCAACTCGGCTTCTGTACTTTGCAAACTACTGGAAAATGTGCTAGCGTAGACGGAAGGGGCACATCAGCACTGCCAATGGACAAGATGGGTCCCAAAGTCGGATGGTGTGGTGGTCAGTTCGAGACAAGAAGCTTCACACACGGCTCGGACTAAGCAAATCACATTTGTCACATGAGTGCAGACTTGACAGGGACGGGAGAACAGTCCCGCCGCCCGTGTCGGCCGACCGGCGGCGCGTGCCCACCTTCCGACAGTAGACGGCCTTGGTCTTCACCTCCCACGTGCTAAGCATCTTATTCTCGATCAGCTCCTTCTTCTCGAGCGCCTGGAAGTAATGCTCCTGGCCCTCGGAGAGTTCGGCTTCGAGCGCGGCCGCGTGCGACGAGCGCGCCTCGAGCACGGCCCGGAAGCGCGGCTCGTCCACCAGCCGCGGCCGCTTCGCCGGCGGGGCGGGCACCTCGGTCGCGTCCGCTGCAGGGAACGGTACCGTCAACACCGGCGCGGGACGGATGAAAACACCGAACGTGGGTCAGCCAAGCCATTTGTGTGGAGGTGTCGGCGCTGACAATTTAGAACCTATTTATATCTGTTGGAATGCAGAAACAGCTGATGTCATGTAAGTGGTGACCGGCAGTGTTGCCAGGAGTAAATATGTTAGCCGGAATGGCGAAGCTACATTCAACCAAATCGCTCAAATGCACCGAGAAAACGTGGCCGATGGAAAATACCGAACTGCGGTACGGCATTTGTTCCAGCAGTAGTACCGTACAACCAAACTTTGCCTTACCGTGCTGCTGTACGTTAACAGTGCACTGCTGCAGGTGCCTGGCGACAGATAATCTACTCACGAAGGCAGACACATTATCACCCAACATCGACACACAATCGGCCCAAACACGTGCTGACCGCGCGGCCAGGCCGGTGCCGAGCCGAGCGAGCACCGAGGCGCTGAGTCGAGCGCCGACCGAGCACCGAGCACCGAGCACCGGCGCCTCGCACCCACCCGGAGTGTTCTCGTCGACCCGGCGCGCCACGCGCTCCAGCACGGCCTGCCGGCTCTGCCCGCTGGCTCGGGCGCGGACAGCGTTCGGGTTCGCCTTCTTCACGCCGCCCGACTGTCGGAGCAGGGCCACGGCCCTGGCCTGGGAGGAGGGGAGGGTCCCGGGTCAGAGCGGCGGCGGTCGGCCCAGCGACGGGCGGGCGGTGACGGCGCCCGACCATGTACATGCGGAGCTGGTCTCAAGATTAGTCAGCATCGCGACAGAAGTGGACTGAAAAGAAGACTGGGGAGGTGATCTTCCAATCAAGCGCTGACTAACTGACTTCCAGTGATGTGGAGATTGCAAAGCACAAACTGAAAGGCTTCGCCCAAATTGCCCTCAATGAACAGCAATCCGTCTGGACTGAACAACACAGCACACCAGCCAACCAGATCCGGTCGGCAGAATTACACAACCCCTATAGCCCACAGCAGGCTTGCATGACCCGACCCAGCTGCCGAGGCAGGGCGGCTCACGCCCATCCTCACCTTGTTGAGCGCGGCGGCGGTGGCGCCGGGCCGGCCGTCGTCCAGCTCCACCTGGTGCCCAGGCGGCACGTGGCGCGCCAACCGCGGCGCCGGCGGACGCTGGTCGGCCTGGCGGCGCGCCTCAGCCCGCAGCAATGCGGATGGTGCGGCGGGCGGCGCCGCCGCCGGCCGCCGCTCGTCGCTGAGGTCCGAGGAACTCGCAGCCGACGCATCGGCCGTGAGGTGCTTCAGCAGGTTGCGCGCGCCGGCGCAAGGCTTCAGCAGCATCTCACCTCTGGCGGCGGACAGGTCAAGACTGTTCTGCTACGCCTTCCGCAGGTAGTGGATAGGTCGGTCCCTGCCGCCCCCTCCGCAGAGGGGAGAGGAAGTGGACGAGCCAGAGGATCCAAACGCGTGGCAGGAATAAGAGAAACATACCAACAACATCACTGCAGTTTCTGGCAAGTCTTGTGCACGAGAAGCGAACTCGGCTGGTGTGACGTGCAGCGGCTGTGCAGAGCCCGTACTCACATCTCCACGCTGTCCTCGGCCACGGTCGCGATGGCCCGGGCCTCCGCCTGAGAGATGTGCTTCAGACCCAGCGAGCTCAACTGCTTCTTCTTCGCTGTCAGGCTCTCCTCGCACTGCAGGCACAGCGTGGGCATGACACCAGCGACCAGGCATGCCCCGCGGGTGGCGTCGGTAATTGCTGGAATGCCGGTCAAAACAAAGAAGCAAAAGCAGTTTTGAGTTCATACGAACAACGCGCCTCAGGCATTTTTTAAGGCGGTCAATAGCAAATCAACTTGGAAAACAAAACCAATCGACTCCCCACAGGCGTAGCCATGGGACTCGTAGTCCACGGGCAGCTCCCGTGCCGGCGACGCCTGGCGGCGGCGGCTGACCTGTTTCTGCAGGCGCAGGCTGCCGAGCCGCTGCCGGTCGCGCAGGGGCCGCTGGGCGGCCGTCTCCGAGTGTCTGGCCGACGAGGCGGCCGCAAGCTGACCCTCGTGCAGCAGCGCCCCGCCGCCCAGCTGACTCTTCATCGGCCGGCGCGGCGCCCACTCGACATACCCTGCGGCGGCCCGACGCTGCGCTACGTCACGGGCACATCGGGCGCAGACCCTTAACTGTCACGACACGAGAGCCACTGTCACGATGCGCGCCGGGCACGACCCTGAACACGTCGGTGGTACACTGGCTGATGTGGCTGCTGTGTGCGTGGAGGGGATCGGGACGTGCCTCACCATCAGCTCCGTTCTGTGCGTTTACAAAGCGCAGGGGAGGGCTATGGTGAATAACCCATGGATTGTCACAGGAGCGGGCTTGAAAAAACGCTGTGGTAACAGCCAACGTTCCCGACATGGCCGCGGAACGACTCGCGTGGTTAAAGCAGCCGGAGCCAAGAGCCACCAGACTCAATGGCATCGATGCCACCGATTTGACGCAAGGTGAAACAGTCACAAAAACAAGCATGACTGCCACCACACAGGGACGATCACGCCAGGGGACGCCCGGCGGTCCGGCGGTCCGACGCCCCCTCCCCCCCCCCCCCCCCCAGTCCGGAGACGACTCTCACCTGCAGCTCGCCCCGCTTGGCGCCCGTCTTCTTATACTCGGCGTTCATGTGGAACACGCAGACGGGGCAGTGGCGCTTGTTGATGAAGCTCAGGCAGATCCGGCCGTTCTTACACCTGCAGAGGCGGTGACGTCACGCCGTCACGTAGTACTCGCATGCGGCGAAGACGGCGCCGACTGAGGAGCCATCAGCGCTCAAAACAACCTCGATGTTCGGCTGAGTGGATACAACTGGGCTGTTTCGCAGCACGGCAAACGGTTGCCCGGTAGGGAGGTCATATCGGAGGTCGGCTAAATTTTGTCGTGAGAGTGAATGACCCGCAAGGTAGCGAGGGCAAGTGTTCTCCTGCACCTTGGGAGGCAAAGAACATTACAGAGAGGATTGCCCAAACTGAGTCGACGCCACATACAGGAACATTAGGTGACTGCCAATCAGTCAGTAATGCTCACTTGGCCTTGCAGAAATCCAGATCGGGTGAAGTGCCCAGCATTATGCAGTGTTTGGCGGAGTTCACGGACAGAGTTATCCCTGATCCGTCCATTTCTCTGCAACCGGGTCATCAGCCGGGTCACAACCACAATTCTTCAGCCCGGATGGCGTCACGGACGCTCTGTGTTTCCGAAAGTAACCTGTGTCGACATTCTGACCTGGTAAGATTTGCATCAGAGAACAAAATACAACACACAATGTACTGTAATGTTTATGCGGCATTGTCATACTGGAATTCACGTAAGATGTGCGTTTGCATTATCAAAAGCAAAAAGATCAAAAGTAACCAATAGCAAGAGGGACGACGCACTAAAGAGTCTGCAATGAACTGTAAACTGCAATGTCAACACAATCAAATCTAGTCCCTCCAAAACACAGCCGACTGACTTCGCTGAACCACCACCTTCTCTAACCCAGCGTCACTCCATCCCAAAGACGTCCTACCCGCCAAAGCCAGTCCCTCCGTCCACCTACTTTTCCTTCATGACCTTGCAGCCGGCCAGCGCGACCACGGTGCCGACGGAGGTCTTCCAGAGGCCGCCGTGGGCGTCCCCGAACAGCATCACCTTGGCCGGCTTCTGGCAGTCGATGAGGTCGGTCAGCGTCCAGGAGGAGTAGGTCGAGCCCTGAGGACGAGCCGGCCAGCCGGTCACAGGGCCGGCAACCTCAGGCGGCGGCACAGTCTCAGGGTCGCGTCGCCGGCTGTCCGGTCCACCAGCGCCGCCCAGCTCTTAAAAGTAGCTCTGCAGCTACGGCCGGGACCACATGGGTGTTCATTTCCTCGATCCTGTCCGACTTGCCGTACACCGGGCGGGCCCGTGATGGTTAAATCAGCAGTGACACAGCCTGACGACGTCTGCCAGCTGAGGCGCACACCCGTACAACCGGCCCGAGCCCGCTTCGCCGCACCCGCAGCCCGCGACGCGCCCAGAGCCGGCTCCCTCCACACCCCGCACTGACCTTCTGTGAGGTGCGCGGCTCGGACTTGCGCGCGATGACGCCGATGGTGACCCAGTCACCGGGTATACCCTCCCCACGGACGTGACTCCCCAGCTGGCTGATCCGGATCAGCTGCTTGTCCTGCATGCAGTCGCGCAGCTCGGCCTGCGAGAGCCGTGGGTTGCTGCGGCACATGGGCGCGGCCGTCACACGTGGCGCCGTTCACCGCGCAGCATCCACACTCGGACATTCACGCATTTAGTGCACATGAGGACGGAGCGAGCCGATACAGGAAGTGTTTTGAAACATGTCAAGTGCGGAGCTCGACACAATTACGTCGACATGCCATAATACGTGCACAAAAAACATAGTTGGCATTAAACGTCTTTGCCGCAGCCGGCGACGCCAATGAACAAACACGGCCACGCATGACGACGTCACAGGCGCACTCACATGACGCTCATGCGGGCGAACGAATCCAGCATGACTTCCTCGTGCGGCTGCTCGGGCGCCGCCGGCCGGCCGCCATCGGCGCGGCGGGCCGCCACCTTCGGCCGCATCTCGCGCTTGGTGGCCCGGTTCGCGTGCTCGGCGCGCTCCTGGAGGCGGTCGCGCGCCGAGCTGATGGCGGCGCCGTGCGCCAGACGCTTCACCTGGCGCCCGAAGTCGTTGTACTTGGTCTCGAACGGCGTGCGGTTGTCCTCGTCCTCGCTGGAGTCGGTGTCGCCGCCGTGCACGTGGCTCTGGGGCCGGCGCAGCATGGCGCGCAGACGCTCCTCCCGCGCGCCGGCCTCCGCCGAGGAGGACGGCACGTCGCGCACCACGCGCGCCGCCACCAGGCCCGTGGTATCGAGGAACTTGGACTTGTTCGGCGAGGCTGGTTTCTTGATCTTGCTGACGACATCCTGGAGACTTTTGGGCGCGGATTTGGCGTGCTTCCTCTCCTTCAGCATGGCCAGCTTGGCCTCGAGAGCTTGGATCTCGGTCTCGGTTGGGTCGTCTTCGTCCACTGCCGCTGCCGCCTCATCGGCCCGTGCCTCGTCATCAGAGAGTGTCAGATCGGACTCAACCCTCTGCAACGCTGCATCTGACACATCGAGACTGCTGAGCTGGCTGGAACTATGTCGTGACGAGGTTGACGCGGATGTGGGAGACGCTGCCACCGCGTCCAATACACATTTCTTAGCTTGCTTCCGTAGGCTATCATCAAGATCAAATGTCTTTCCAGTGACATGGAAATTTTTCCCTTCAAATTTATCTTGCAGATCTTGCTTTTCTGCCTTGTCAGGTTCGCTGGTCACATCCTTGTGGGATCCGCCATCCTGACTGGCATCTCCAGTATCACCATTAACCAAAGCAAACAACTCATCATCATCTTCATCTAGGAGAGCAGCAAGATCCTCCAGAGCTAGAGCTGAAAGGAATTGATCTTATCAAATGAAAAGTAAAACAGCAGTACCCACATAAAAAATAATGGCAGAAGGAAACAAATAGAGAAGAAAAGACTAAGAGAAAAAAAAGATGTGTCATAATATTTCTGGAGCCTTCATTCACAGCTTGTTCCATTGATAGCATTTGTGGAGCACACAATACCTGAATAATCTATCAATGTGTTTATCATCATCAAATCAATGCAATTAAAACATGCAGGACAAATACTTGATGAAAACAATGAGCAAACCATTCATGTCATCCTTACTGTCTTCTTCCATGCTGCAAGGACTGGTAGGTGATATCTGAAAACAAACATCAGTAAGGTTACAAATATTGGAATGTCAAGAAATGACTGTGTTTCAAGCAGCTTTGTTTTATCTGAATAGCATATTGTAATTACAAGTGCTTTGGAAAAGTGGATGCCCGGCTAGTGGAACAGGGACTAGCCAATGAGCAACACATTTAATGGCATGCACCTTATGCAAGCTCTATTATAAGGCATGATATTTTGACTCCAAAAATATGAATGGTAGTGGGCTCATGAATCATGGAACTTGGTCAGAGTGCAGTATGACTTTTTATCAACTCAGCTAAACTGACTTGGTGGGCAAGAAAGTATGCACCAAAGGCATATGTCTGTGCAACCCTGTTATTAGCTAATCCACCCATGTCTGATCATACAAAACAGAGGAGTATGTTGATAATATGATAAAATCAGCTGCAGTCATCATGTTCATACATGCCACAACCAACACATGTGCACACACAGTGGCATACAACTGGACACATCATTCGCTTACTCTCTCTTCTTGTTAACAATTATTTCTTAATGCTGTACTTACCTTGGAAATTTCTACAGGAGGCTCAATAGCCAGCAAGCAAAGCATGACAGTATTTTGATCTTTTGATCACACTTCAGCAGCATTTAAGCTCGGCAACACAGATGGCTAGAGAAAAACGGTCACATTTTACAGTGCCCTGGAACATGCCAACTTTAAATTTGATGAAATCAAAAAGTGCCCAATAAAATCTGAACTTAAGCTGTTTTTATGAACAGTAACTCTACATATTCTGTACCACAGCTCTCTGTACAAATGTACTTAAACACTTTCTAGACAATTGTCACCATTTTAGATGTGTCAATAGCCAATGAAAGCCCCAGATACACCTAAAAACAGAAGTGAGCCTACAGCGACATGTAAAATCATTTGTTTTATCCAACCGTGTGCTAGGCATCCTTACTGCGCATGCAAGGCACCCTTATGTTAAAATGGGAAAGAAGCTTACAAACATACATAAATAAATGAACTGTTGCATGCACAACATAATTTATATCTGGACAGGTGTGTGTGTATGTGTGTTGTGTTATACACCTCCTCACACAATAAATTAATTCCCAGTTCGCCTTTATTTCCTGTCATTTCATAATGCGGCCACCTCCCCAAAATATTGAACAAAAATCCCCGGAAACGCTGATAGTGAGCACTCACCACGCTCAACACCAACGTCCTCTCCCAATCGTTCACAACACGGGGCTTCGTTCCCCTGAAGAACCGTGGGTCTCCTGGTCTCCTTAATGCCCTACGGTTCTCCTCGCCTTGTCCTGGAGAAGGACATGCCCCGAGCTCAGAACGAAAACATTCGCCGATCTTCGTGTGTTTCGCGCCACTGCTTGTATCCGTGCACAAGAAACCCGCGAAAATATCAAAGAAGAGTATCCGCAAGCAAATTTCTGTGAGCTTTCGACTTTTGCCGTGCAACGGGCCTTGGTCTTACGTGCTTTTATTATGCGCCAGACGCGTCTCAAGAAATACGAAGGATGTATTAAATGATTCACTTGCTAGCAATTGCCATTGCATCACCACAAAACATAAAATATCATAACAAATTAAATCCCGTCCTCCACTGCGAATGCGCTTGCTAATTTACTTCCGTTGACGGCCCCCAACGATGGCGAATGATCACCAACGGCGGACGCTACATGTAAGGTTCCCAGACAAAAAGCCGAAAGGAAGAGATAGCACGACAAAAAGTCGATGGGAATAAATGTCGTTAGAGTCAAAAGTCGAATGGGAAAAAGTGGAAAGGGGACAAAAATCGAGGGACAAAGATTCGAAAGGGATGGAAGTCGGCAGGGGATAATGTCGAATAGGAGAAAAGTGAGAACGCTAAGGGTTAATTCGAATAGGTAGAAATACTTGTAGTCGGAAATATTAGAAGCAGGAAGTTCATCAGGCTCATACACCCCGGCATGATTGATGGATTAGTCTGCCGTCACGGGTGGAAACAGATAAGACTGAATGGGACTGGATGGGACGGGACGGGAGTGAGCGGGACCGTGCAGGCAGCAATCCCACCAGAAGGGAACGGACGAAGAACGGAAAGCTGCGACCGGGTCGTATGGAGCCAGATGAGGCCAGATGGGATCATAATGGGACGGGATCGGGTGGCACAGAACGAGACCACGCTTACCCGGACATGATCAGACAGCTTGAGACGCCCCGGAGCTGGTCGACAGGAAACAGACGAGACAGAACGAGTCCAGACGCGACCAGACGGAACCAAACAAAACCGGACGAAACCGTACGAAGCAGGGGATCAGGGCATGTGAGCATGATACTGTCTGACCAGGCAGGACGGGACCAGACAAAATCTCAGGTGGACTGCTGTTAAATCTGCCACATAAGGACCTTAATGCGACGCCAAAGTACATGCTTCAACTGTTTCGCAACGGGGAACGGTATACGCAAGGCGGCCGCAGAACAGCTAACAGTGTGTGCTGTGTGACTGTGTCGGCAGTGAACCTGGATATTTGATGAACCATTATAAAACTTCAAAAACACTCACATTGTGTTTTTGTGTTTATTTTTGGCGTGGCAAAAACACCCACCTCTAGTTTTTCGGCCTGGGACGTAGTTTCGCGAAATGAGTTGGGGAGGAAAGGAGGGGAGGGGGGATGGAACAAGGGAAATGACATAACCTATCTTCAAAACGCCAACAAATAGATTTCCAAAACGTACACTTTCTGTCTCAGCCCGATCGAAACACTAAAATTCAACGGGCTAACGTGCCGTCGCGCGTTGTAGCATGGGTTGCGCCGCAGTCTCTCTCGCAGCCATTTTCTGGTACCTTTTCGTTTGTTGCGGGAGACATGTAGCCCGGTATTTTAAGAAGGCCCCTGAAATCGAGATTCAGTAGACCTCTCCCGTCCTAACATGATTATTCACGTACACAGTTTTTTGATACCGCAAGAACTGATTTTATGTTGAGCCATTCACCGAAGTCGATATCAATGAAAGCAGCTATGTCGAATAGTAATGCAGAGATGCGATTTTAAGAAAATCAGCAGCCGATATTTTGATGTCACGGCTTATTTGAGAGACATATCCGGGGTAAATATTCTCAATTTTGCCCGAATCCATGGCAGCGACTCGGCTCGCCGGGATGTGGCGGAGATAAACTTTGGAATATGCAATCGCTGCACGCACATGCACTCTCTCTGAGTACTTGTACATGGAGTGCTTGCATGAAAGCCGACTTGAGGTTGTATTGCTGTGGTCACAATAATAACAACGTCACAAATAACAACAACGTCAGACTATCGATAGTGCCACTTATGGGGGTAATCCAGCGAAATGTTAATATTCTATGAGAAAGAAGTGTAGCGTCGTGTTTTATTTTGGCAAGACCATGCTAACGAGCTTACCACTGTCTTTATTAGACAAACTGGAGCATGCTAACTGCCAGTTATCTACAGGGGAATGCCATATTGCTTTCGACAAATTGTTTTTTAGAGCGGCTTCTTTCCGGCACAGTCTGTCATGAAAGGGTGACTTTGAGTCGCTTTAGGCACTTGCTAATTGCCCCTGTATTGAATGGCCTGTGGCTAATGGCAACAAAAGCTGTTGTCAATGATGAATAGAATCACTTGCTAGAAATGTCTGAAACAAATAACAAATCAGCAAACCCCGGGCGAACATGGTCAGCCCTAGTTTCCAAAAGGATGCAGCCATTTCTTTCTTGTATCGCGATTCCAAAGCTTGGTCGGCTGATACTGTCCGTGACAGTGTTCAGAGAAATGACACAGACGGTACTGGGCTTTTTTCGCCATGTTCGTCTCGTTGAACTGCCAATAATCGTGACAAGGACTATTTTCACTCTCAACTTTGGCGGAATTCTACTTGAAGTGCCAGCTGAACCGCACGACCCCATGTGGAACAATGCCTGCCCTCCCAAACAAGATTATTCTGGAACAGCACCAGTTGTCTTTATCAGAAGCTTCTCATTGTTGCGCCAGCTTGTTAACAGATATAATGCTTCCGGGCTGCCAAGAGCGGTACCCCAGGGCACAGCAGTTGCGTTTCTCAGCAGCAGCCAAGAAGATCAACAGCAGAGCATTTCTCCAGCTAACCGAGAGCTGGAGTTGATGCCCATCCCTCCCCCCCCCCCCCCGAAGCTCGCAACAGTGAATCTCATCCTGCCAAGAAAAAAAAAACACTAAAAAGGTAACGTGAACTGAAAACGTCCATAGCACATCGCTCGCGTATTGCAAACACATCAGGAGAAACAAGCGACGAGATGTCGCAAATGTGTTGATAATGTAAGAAGCCATGCAGGTCTGGAGCCTCGTTTAATATATTTCACTGGGGGTCGAGGGGGGGGGGGAGATTTCTTGCCCACGCATAATAAGTATCATGTGGCGTTCTACAAAATGGCGGGAACCGACCTCACTTGATTAAGGTTCACTTGACTAGGGTAGGGTCTCGCCACACCACTAGCTGGTAAAGCATGCACAATACTGGAGGGATTTTTGCCCTCCATTCAACATGAATGCACGTGTCCCTGCAGGGCACGGCATCGCCCTACGAGTACACCAGTCGTATCAAGCACACCAAATCAATTAAAAGGAATCCTGCCATACGAGAGCACAACTTGCACGAAGCGGAAATAATATCGCTCAACGTACACTGATCGATGCACCCAGCACGCCAGCGTGAACACTTCCGGGACCCGTCCTCCCTTCTGACCAGCCTGTCTGGGGAATGCAGCCACCCTTCCCGAGCCGCGTTCCGTAACGGGCCAAACACCCCCCGGCCGCCTGTCGCAGGTACAACAACCAGGACGCCGGGGCTGGGACGATGTGACTAAGCATGGGCGAGGAAACAATCGCGTTATTGGGGGCAGGGGCGGATCCAGGATTTTTCCAAGGGGGGGGGGGGGCACGCAACATTGTGGGCCCCCGTGGAGTTTGGGGTCCCCCTCAGAAAAATATCCTTGCATTTCGGTCATTACGTTTTAAGGCAAGTCTTATGTAACACACGCATGCACACACAAAGGCACACACACACACACACACACACACACACACACACACACACACACACACACACACACACACACACACACACACACACACACACACACACACACACACACACACACACACACACACACACACACACACACACACACACACACACACACACACACACACACACACACACACACACACACACACACACACACACACACACACACATATATATATATATATATATATATATATATATATATATATATACATACATATATAAGCATTTGCTTATTCATTTGTCTAACAAATACGGAAACCCATCTGACTGTACACAGCCTTATAAAGCAAGGTGTGCCACGCATGCATACGAACAAAGTTCACTCAATTTCTACAGATCATTTTGAACGCTGTAATTTTAAGGCTGAGTGTTTCGGAACAACAGCCAAAATAAACTTGAGCTGGTTGCTAACAACCATCAAAACCAGGCATGGACCTAATGCCTAGTTCATGTACTTACGGCCACCCGGCTGTGCGATGTAATCAGCTGATGGTTGATAACTAATGTAGAATTTTTCCTTTGTTTCAAAAGGCTGCAACATATCCTAGCGTTCAAAATATGTTGAGAACGTGATGCGCCAGTATAGTCAGTGTAACACACTCAATAGCCAATGGAAATGACACATACGACGCCGACGGCACGTAAAGTTACGTTCGGCAATTGCGCGTACAAATTCATCAGCGCATATTCGGCTGCTGCTCTAAGACGAAAGCACCAAGACCAGTAGGGACGGAACATGAGCGATCATGGGTGCCGCAGGAGGCCAGCAAAGCGGCTCCCGTCAACAAGCATAGGGTCCTCAGAGCAAGCAAAAACAACCCAAGACCAACGTGGTGGGCCCCTAAACGATCGGTAGTGCCCCGGCAGGCTGACGTAGAAGGCCCCGGCCACAGCACAGGACCCTCCGAGCAAATGGTATTTATCCAAGACCATAAATTAATTCCCCTGCGCGATCAAGAGTGCACGGGCTGGTTAACAACATTAGCCTCGATAGGAGTGAAGAGTCCTCCGCAAATGAAACCAAAGGAAGAAAGCCCTCGATCAAAGTAGAGGGCCCTTGAGCATCGAGTGTCTCCGAGCCTTACCTTATAGGAGCCCTAGCAACAGCACAGGGCTCTCCAAGCAAGTAGAAAGAACCCGATACTTTCATGAAGGGCCCTTGAGCAACTAAGTGTGCCCTGGCGTATAGGGTCCCCGGAAAACGTGTATAGAGCCTTTCGGGCGAATGGGAAGAATGCCTGGAGGAAAACCTGATCGATCAACAGTGCTCAGGCATGGGGACAGATAGGGTCTTAACAGCACATTGGGCCCAATGAGAAAATGCAAAGAGATCAAGGGTACCGTGGAAAGCTCCTTAGCGATCAGATTGACCCGGCAAGTGGACATATAGGGCCAGGTAACCAACAGCGTAATGTCTCTGGGCAGTGTAATGAGCCCCAAAATTCCCCCCAAATAGTACTTTTTCAATCAGCGAAGAATACACTTTATAGTTTCCAACTATTCTTGGTCGCCTGAAAGTCCAGAGATACCCAGTTTGGCTGCGGTTTGTGTTAAAAAACTGCACCTATTCGGCCGGTGCTATGGGCTCCTCGGAGCCAATGGGTCCATTCGGGGCCCAAGGGGGTCATGGCACCGTGGCCTCCCCATCCGGATACGCCCTGATTGGGGAAGGGCTTTGTGGATCGAGTCCACCTCAAATAACATGACAGTGAGTCGACAAATGTTGACGTGAGCTATGCTTGCCCACACTCAGCCCATGCGGACGAGATCCGCGCCAGCTACCCCTCTTTTTTTGTACATGACATGGTAAAACCCAACCAGGACGCACACGGCACGAAATTAGCTACGCACCTGGTCGAGATGATAGCCTATGGGCAGCCGATCTGGACTCCAGATGGGGCCCAGGCACCAGCCCGCCTGCATCGCTTGCTGGCATGTGGTCAGTTTGCCCACCTGCGGCCCGTTTGGATCTGAGGCTATGCCGCTCACCCTTGTTCCAAACTAGTCTGTACATGGCCACAAAATATCCAACCAAGTAGACCGAAGTACAAAAATTAATACCCGAATGTAAAAGATGTCAGCATATGGGTGCGACCGATCCATCTGGGTGCGACATAGAGCACAAAGACTATCCCACCTGCAGCCCGTGTTAAATGAGCAGAACGTAGTACAAGGTACGAACATTTCTGGTGCATGCGAAAATCATAATAAGAGCGCTCAATGTGGGACCCAGCTTGAGCCCAGTTAAAAGCCCACCTGTAGCCCATGCCCACATTAACCCAGTTGCTCCACGTTTAGCCCATGTGGATCCCATTTGGGAATGTTGGCTGGACCCCGTGTTCGGCATGATGAGCTCATAGTTCCTTCGCCAAGTTATCGACGTTGAATGCACCAGAAGGTGTGCTCAAATGATACTAGAAGGCAAACAACTGTTAAATCATCAGCACGCAGAGTTTCAAGCTGTGCCCATGGTAATGAGCGTATCATAATGAACACTGGGAAGTGCCTTGTGGGCTGCTTGCCGGACTTTATACCTTTGAACTTTTTACCCCTCTGGTCTTTTCGTCTCTTGACTTTTTTCATTCCACTTTCCTTCTCCCTCCTTACACTTCTCTTTCCTTCCGCTTTTGAAAGGCCATTGCTTTGATGGTGCCAGCAATATGTCGAGCAGAGTGTCTGGAGTGCAGGCAAAGCTTTTCCAGAAGCAGTCCAAATCCATCCTCGTGCAATGTCCCAACCATGTGCTGGACCTAGCAAAAGAAGTGCCGCTGGTGACCGAAACAATGAATCTGGTGAGGAACTTATCACATGTCTAAACACTACGAAGGACAAGAACATGTTCGAGGAGCACATCCGGGCGGGGATAACGGAGAGGGCGGTGTCGGTGAAGCCAGAGCACGCGATCCACAGAAACTTTTGGCTTTGTGCCCGCCACGATGTACTGTGAGGTGTGAGCGCATTCCAAACCTTCTTGGACAACTTTGATGCGGTTGTTGAGATATTCAAGGACCTGCCCAAGGGCAGAGGAGGGCATCCAGATGCACGGAGCAAGATGAGAGGGATCCTGACTCAGCTGCGGTGGTTTGGCGTCGGATCTGTACTGTCCTGTGCATCCAGCTTTTTCACCCTGTGAACTTTTCTCCAGACAGCTGCAGAGGCCTTCCATGGCAGCCGTAATGACTGTAATGACTGTGCAATGACAGCAAAGGCTCATGTCGACTCTCCAGCAGCCCCAAAGCTGACCAGGCCACCGGAACGTCTGGAGCAGTGCGCAGATGCTGTGGGCGACACGGAGTTTGACGGCCGGACCTCCCTCCGTCGCCAGTACGACGAGGCAGTGGACCTGACAGCCGTCGAGCTGCAGCGTCGCTTCGATCGGCCTGGGCTGAAACGTCTGCAGATGCTGAGAGACATCCTCATCAGAGATCGGGCTAATACGACAGACGAGCTTCGAGAGTCACTGGGCGCTCATGGGTCTCTGGAGCTGCTGGCTGCGGAGCGCAGGCCTGTCGCACCCGATGTCGACCCGGAGCTGCTCTCAGCGCAGCTGAAAGCGGTTCCCAGCGCCGGTCTAATGACGCCAGACATAAAGACTTGCCGATCTGTGGCTGGTGCTCGAGTCAAAGGGAGCGGTCGTCAAGTGGATGCTGCGTGAAGTGGTGCGTCTGTGTCGCCTTATTATGACCGTGCCTGTGTCGGCAGCCTCAGCAAAACTGTCGACGCTTATTCTCCGCCTTGAGGTTGGTAAAAACATGTCTTCGTGCGACGGTGTGTCAGAAGCGGTTGTCTCACCTGATGCTGCTCCACGTCCGCCAGGCACGCGTCTTTACGCTTAAGCCTGATCAGATTCTGCGGCTCGTCCGCAGGCACCCCGATAAGCGAATCTCGGCGTTTGGGCGACAGGAGTGTGGCAACGTCACCGGCGTCACGGCATAGCGCGGTTTCTTCGGTGTTTCTCCCCATACCCGACTGGCAGCGAAACTTGTTCGTGGTTGTTGCTCAGCATCTACGGGCGTGCCCGCTCGGAAATTAAGTTTATAAAGTGTCATGGCGAGGCTCGTGGAATGTTTCTGAAGGTGTATTGGAAACGCCAGATAGCGATGGCGTAAACCAATGTAGCCGTATCGCCATGGTACAGCTGACGAGTGTCAATAGACGCTCTCGATGTAAGTGAACGTCCTTTAATCGTACATTGTGAGCTTTGACGGTTGGTAAACGCCAGGAGGTTACTTTATCGTGTGTTCTGTTTTCTGTTTCCTTCTCGACCTTAAGAGATGCTTTGTTATCATAGCGCCGTTAATGCAGCAGTGGCGACGCTAGATCTAAATGCATTTAAGGTTTGCAATAATTAGCTCGGAGCACCTCTCCAAATATTTACTTACATACCGCAATGGCCGATTCCGCGCCCCAGAAAAACATGGCTCATTTGGATCCGGTGGCGCTGGGTTAGAGTCCTGGAATAAAACAACAATCGCTTTTCTTATGGTCCTCTGGCTGGTGATCATAGTCAGCCTGGCACGGGGCAGCCGTTTCGTAGCCTCGCGCGACGTGAAAGAGTCCGTCCGATTGGTCTCGCGTTGATAAATGACCGCAGGCAAAATCATCCGTTTAACTGGAATTACGCTATTGAGTTGCCGGTTCTGGGTACAAAAAGCAAGCAGTGGTTCGCATATAGATAGTCTGAGGCCAAAGCCACCGATACATACCGTTCGGGTATTTTTTATACATAAATAGAACATAAAAATGTGTCTGAATTGGATGGATTCTTTTAAGACATAGCCTACTCTAAGCATTGCCTTGCACTGTGAACCCCGGTTGACCGACCCACCCGATTATCAAGTTCCAGTTAAACGGCGAGTTTTGTGTCAGAAGCTTAACGTGTCGTGATGCTCGGCTCAGTCCAATCTGTTGATCGTGGGCGGCCATGAACCCGGCCGCAGGCTTTCTAAGTCAGGGGCGAATAACGAGCACCGAAGCGGCTTGAACCCTTAATCTAACCCCCCAGTGCAGCTGAGCTGAGTGTTGGGGCGGCACGGTAATTCATTGAAATACAATGGCGGCCAGTCACTGATTTTACGACCGAATAAATGACCTCGCTGAAATATGGGGTCCATCGATTTGGGGGCCTTTCGTTAAGCCTTTACCCCGTTTCAAATACGGATACACGGCCACTTACCAACGTGGAATTTCAGTGTCCAACCATCAGCACCTGCGTTATTCGAGCTCAGTGAGCGCTTAATCTCCCGCACATTTTCTGCAGCCCGACTCCCAGCTCACGACTTTTTTAGGGTGGCTCTATGCGGAACGTAATTTTTCCGTTTAAACGCAAAAAAAAACTAGACGTATCGGAAGCCGAAGTGCATGCACTCTTCGCTGAGTTCAAAGAACATGATCAGTACACGTTTATATTTATTGAAGGCTCCCAACGCGATGGCCGCACGGGGGCCGCCTGCGTAATTATAATTATCATAAATCAACTCGCCTGTTAAATTACAACACTGTGTCAAAAAATGAAATAACAACAACTTGCATGCCTGCTCCACAACAAACAAGGTAACATACAAAGGGCAGTCATATGCACTGACTCTCATTCCTCGGTACAAGCTCTCGGCACGCTTCGCAATTCATGTCATTCAATTATGAACGGTATACGTCGAACGCTCTGCTTCCTTCCCCAACAAACTCCGTAATATTTCTCTGCATACCCGGACATACCGATATTCGTGGAAACAACACGGCTGATGACGAAGCAAAACGAAGTCTGATGTTACCAGAGCGTAATAATCTCCCTTGTCCCGTTTGCGATAACGTCATCAGTTTAATTCTCCACCGATTCCACAACACATGCCCGGCCCTAGATCGCTCAGATACAGGCCTTTCGCGATCAGCTGATGCACCACCGGCCCTGAGCCACAATAGCGATTCTTGATCACCTCACAATATTCATATTTCGAGGCACTGCAGGCGCGGCTCGTGGACTCCTTCGCCCAGCTGCAGTCCCCTCATCACATGCGACCCGGCTGACGGGGTGCAGCAGCTCGCGAGGTCACCACCGGGGCCGGTGGCCCACGGCCTCCGGGCCGAGGGGACCACCTCCGCCGCCTTCACCCCCCTCCCCCTTCGGGCGCGTCTCTCAGGACCAGCCGACGCAGCACGGGTTCTGCGCCATGGGGTGGACGCGACCGCACAGGAAGTTGAGCATCGTGTCCAGGTACTGCTTCTGCGCCCAGTTGCCCAGGTAGTAGGGCTCGTGGCAGCGGAAGTCGGGCGACACGGAGGCATTGACGCCCCTGCGTGCCTCGCACGTGTGGTGGTGCATCCAGCCGACGGCGCCCGTCGAGGACCACACGGGGATGGTCGACCGCGACCTGCGGGGTGAGAGGGCGTCAGACCTGGCCGTGGTCAGACAGTGTCCCCGTGTCAACGGCAGCCGAACGTTGTCTAGGCTTACTGTGGAGTGTGCAGCGATCATCGACAGAAGGCGACGTATTTCGTCGACACATTACTCATGACAAAAATATGTCCTCTGTTTAGGCTACACATGCTTCACACCGCGCTACACTTGTACTGCACACAATATAAACACACCCACACCCAAACCCACGCTCACACCTACGCCCACGCCCACATCTACACCCACACACCCACACCCCCCACATATAGCATGCAAATGTAATTATTTCAACCTCCATTTAATCGCAGCTCTCTTTAACCGGAATCACAGGCCCAGCCAGGAACTATTATTTTGAAGATTGGAGTCGAAGAAAAAACGCAACGTATGTTTGGGAAAACTCCGAACAGCAGACATTTGCACCACGTCAACCTCATCACAACACTTTTAGGTTTTTAGACAGTGGTCCTTGTTTATCAAAATACTACACAATTTCCCACCATGATTTTGGCAAAAAATTACACCTATTGGTTTTTAATCCTACCAGCACAAAACTAGGTGGCAAAAATATAAGGGTCCAGCCACAGACTACCAATAATACTACCCTTCATTCAAATCTCAGACGATATGCGTTACCCATTGTCGACCTCACATGTAACTTTGATCGAAGGCAGCCGCTCACTTACAAAGCTCCGATCAACTTGAGGTTGTGCTGCTGGATGATCTCGTTGAATTGGGGGACATCTTCGTTCGAGGCCCATATCCAGCAGGTTCTCATGCAGTTTCCACCAGACGTGGAACGCCGTACGAGCGGAGGAGCTCCAAAAGCGGACGCACGCGACGAACGTGCTCAGATACCGCTGACATTGATAATTCTCTCTTGTCCTCGTGATCCCTGGAGAGAAGAGCCGATGTCGTGTCATGCGACAAACTATCCCCGAGCGAGAGATACGGTCATCAATTAGCCGTTGTTCTGAAGGATCTGTGTGATGTTCGGCCAAGGGAAAGACACCGGGGACGAATTAAAGTCTTCGGATTTTTTCAGAGGTTGCGTGCTGAATGGTAAAGCATTTCTTAAATTCTTACCTTTGCATTCCCGACGTACTACTCTCTCCCCCAACATGTCACTGGTTGACTTTTTATGTACGTTTTATGATAATATTGCATGCCGTACGACGTACACAAATCATCATGGGCCTCGGGTCCATCACCTACAAAACGGTTGGGCCAAAAGCCTTACACCGTCAAGCAACATGCCAGTCACGGGCATAAGAAACAGGAAGTCACCAGCTGATCAGAACTTTTGATAGTACGGTGATAAAGGACACGTCGGGTAATATCCCAACAATAACCTATCTGGTAATATCTATCGCTTTTACAGCCCTGGAAAAACTTATCGACGCAGGCATTTATTTTTTGCTCCTGATGTGGTTAAAGACTTCTTTTGGAACGGGTGAGCCGTGGTACCTACATGACTGTTTCCAGTTGTAGGCCAGTCGGCTCCAAACCCGGATTAAATGTTCAAATGGCAACGAAGCTGGCAACATGGCAAAAGTGGCAGCAGAAGAAGTGGCAAAATGGCGACAATTAGACTGACTGTGTGCGGCTCATGGGTAAAAGCGCGGCATGACAGGTGTGGCCCGGGCCACACAAACATTATATGGACATGGACCATAATTTTTAAATTGCCCACAAAAGATGCTTGTTCAAGCAGCATCACAAATAAGCAGTTCTCAGCACTCTCCATCCGTGATGTGGCCTATGGCTTCACTAGAATTTTTGTTCATCAGAGAGCAAGGCGCAGCTATTATCTATTTGGCGGTGTAGCAAGCAGTGCATGCTTTGTGTACGAAGTAATGCAATGTTAGCTTACGATTCGTCCTCTGCGTCTCTGCGATTCGTCCCCACTGGAGCCCTGCGTTACCTCAGAGCCAGATCCACTGGAGTCCTGCGTTACCTCAGAGCCAGATCCACTGGAGCCCTGCGTTGCCTCAGAACCATATCCACTGGAGCCCTGCGTTACCTCAGAACCATATCCACTGGAGCCCTGCGTTGCCTCAGAACCATATCCACTGGAGCCCTGCGCTACCTCAACGCCAGATCAACTGGAGCCCTGCGTTACCCCAGAACCATATCCACTCGAGTCCTGCTTTACCTCAGAACCATATCTACTGGAGCCCTACGTTACCTTAGGGCCAGATCCACTGGAGAAGTACGGTACCTCAGAACCATATTCACTACAGCCCTGCGTTACTTCAGAACCAGATCCACTGCAGCCCTGCGTTACCTCAGAACCATATCCACTGGAGCCCTGCGTTACCTCAGAGCCAGATCCGCTGGAGCCCTGCGTTACCTCAGAACCATATCCACTGGAGCCCTGCGTTACCTCAGAGCCAGATCCACTGGAGCCCTGCGTTACCTCAGAGCCAGATCCACTGGAGCCCTGCGTTACCTCAGAGCCAGATCCACTGGAGTCCTGCGTTACCTCAGAGCCAGATCCGCTGGAGTCCTGCGTTACCTCAGAGCCAGATCCACTGGAGCCCTGCGTTACCTCAGAGCCAGATCCACTGGAGCCCTGCGTTACCTCAGAGCCAGATCCAGCCTGGAGGAGACCACCAGTACGGACGGGCACACGCCGAGGCGACAGCGGTCGATCAGTCGCTGCAGGATGTCCGGCCAGAGACTGTCGGCCGTCCACAGATACTCCTGCCGGCACACAGAGCCATCAGCCGCGGATGCGTCGGACACGGAATTCCCAGGCTGGTCAGGGGGACACATATTTTGCGTAGCCCAAGGGATGTCTGGCATTTCACATGAGTCTGCGGTGCATTACAAATTGCGAAAGAAGACTGCCTGCGCTCACCCGGGGCGTCGCAGTTGGAGCGCGAATCGCGTGTGAAACACGCGACCGTTATCTGGTACCGTGCGACTTAACACGAGGGAAACTTGATGCTCGTGGACTTCGCGAACAGGCGAACGCGAGCATTGCTCAGACAGCTGACGGAGAGCTGCATGTTTGCTGAGACACCGCGGACTGCTAAATGCATCATAAGCATACTAAGCACACGGTGAACACTCGCAGTTTTCGAGCTAACCGTCTTCCCACGGTGAAGTGGATTCAACTGACCAGTTTGGCGAGGCGGTTCATGGCCAAGTGCCTGCAGGGCTCGGGGGGCTGGACGGCCGCCGCAGCCTCCTGCAGGTAGGGGTGTGTCCAGTTCTTGTGCACTGACCTGGACGCAGACGCGGCCACCCGTCACCGTTTGTGGCAAACGTTACGGGGAGTGCACTGCACACACGGAGTCAATATAGCAGGTACCGATCCGCGGATTTGTGCTCACGTGGCGCTCTGAAGGAGGTCCGCCTGCCCAGTAGTCGGCGGCACCACGCGGAGCCCACCTGCAGTAGGCGGGACCCTCCACCCGCTCCGACTCGCTCATCAGCTCGTCCCGGATGTAGCGGTACAGGTACAGCAGCCGTAGGTCGCCCAGCAACACGATGTGCGTAGATCTGCCGAACTGGTGGTCTCGCCACTTCAGACAGCTCTGGGTGCTCCTGCCGGTCACAGCCGCGGCCCGCGGGTCACATGTCGCGCAAAGCTGATCAGGCCCCTGTGTAACTGCGGTTTCTCATGCGAAGCTTTTAACGTTTGAAAATCATGCTGTAGGTCCCTTCCGGCCATTTAGGTGCTGGATCATTCAGCTATCATTGACGCTGGCTACGACGGAAGGCGCCCCGTCGTGTGTTATTTACCGAAGAGGAAAGCGATATATCTTGCAGTAAGTTTCCTTCTCCTGCGGGTAGTCAAAGTTGTAGCGTGGGCAGTGCAGGTCAAGCAGGCACTCACAGCCCGTATTCGATTGTTTTGAGTGCTGAATATGTCGAAATCCTGGAGCCCCTGAGGGAAAGCGCAACGGAAACTCTCGTTATTGATAGCGTACGCGCAATATGAACGTTATAGTCATATACACTTCCAAAACGAACGTATAGCGTCCCTGATTGCAATGTTTCACATGCGAATGACCTAGGTTTGCCGTCACATATCTTAAGGTAGGTGAAGACAAACTTTAAATTATGGACACGTTAGAACATATTGGAACACAGTTAGTGACAAAACCCTCCAGCAATATGTTTTGTAATCAGAGCGTTTTGGGGAATGCTACGTAATTCCTAATGATTTATTAAAAAGATATGCCACACTGCTGCAAACAACGCCACTGAGCCGTGTTCTCACCGCTGACAGGCATCTCCAGGCGGTTGGTGAGCGTCCAGAGCAGCACACCCGTGGAGAACACACCACCGACGAACACAGAAGAGAGTCGCGACCGACGAGGCGGCGCCATGGCGGCCTGTTGCGCCGCGGCTGGCTGCGGAGAGCTCATACGGAGACCGTGCTTTCGTCCCACGGCCGGGCTCGGTGACGCTGGAGTCCCGCCGGCTCCGCCTCCAGACCACCAGCGCGGTTCACTGACGCGCCCGGACCGGTCCACGGCCCGCAGGCGGCAGACGCGTGGCACAGCGACGCACGGGTCGCGCCGGCTCAGCGGCGGAGCGGCGCCGACTGAGCGGCAGTGGAGCGCCCGGTGCGGCTGGCACTCGCCGCTGGCCCGTCTGACCTGCGGCGCTTCTGGCGAGGCCCGGCCGCCCGCCGCCGAGTCGGTGCCCTCCCGGCCGGTTGGTGTTCGCGGCCGGCCGGCCGGCCGGCGGGCCGACGGTCGTTGAACTCACCCGCCGGCTGGATGCTGCGCCGCCGAGCGTGAAGCGACGACGAAAAACTGCTTTGCCTCGCCGCACCGCTGCCCAGGGCCTAGTAACGGACCGCCGTCTGGATGAGTGACTGAACAGTGACGCTCCATCACTGTTTTGGATGCGTAGCGTTGCATCGTTCCTACGTGCTTGTTTAGTGGTTTCAAAGAAAATCGCAGTTTTAACCGGTAGTGCTTTATTAACCTTGAGCGGAGCGATTCCAAACCACACACAGGTTCTTCCTGGCTGCACGTAGATAACCAGAGATAGTTAAACAAGGTCTAACTCATTTCATTTTTGAAGGCTTCGTAGGCAGCAGGCAATTTGTTCCGATCCCAACTGAGTTATTCCGACCGTTCACCAACTTTCCGATGGTAGTATGCATGGGATTCAGTTTAGAGCGTGAGACAGTATGATTGGGTTTCGCAGCCTACGGTACGCTAGTTTGGCCATTTCCACCCTCCTTTCCATGGTTATGGACTAGCTACATTGGACAGACCCATCCCCCGTGAAGCCGTGCTAAGCGCACCGTCCCAAAAAGTAGAAGTAACACGTTTTTCGACCCAAAGTGAGTTAAAAATACGAAACAAAAAAGGCCATGTTTGCTTAAAGTAAGAGAAAGCTAACAGCATCCGGCTTTAAGAGAGGAATTTATTTCTACCATTTTGGCTTGGCTTACAACGATACCTGAGCGGAACGTCACGCTGTACAAAGCCTCCCCTCCCCCTTGTCACGCCTCCGTTTCGCTTGATCAACCTCTCCCCTATGCGTGAGGTAATTCATGTACAGCCTCTTTCTCCTACCGTCAGTAGCGCAGGCAGGGGGAGGGCGCGCAGGGGACACGTGCTCCCACCCTTAGGCTCCGAGGGGCCCCAAGGGCCCCCCGGAACCTACGATTAAGAGCCCGATTTGAGGACCCGAAAGGCCTGAACGGTCGGCCGGAGGTCCCGTCCAGGGGCCCGGGCTCGCAGGCCCGGACACTTCAATGCCAGCCAGAGGGCCGCGCACTGATCGGGGGCCCAAAAATGTGATAAGGGCCTATATTTCGGTCAGACACCATCAGTACCGCACAGCCGGCTCCGTGGCGGCATGGGCCCGGAGGGCCCATCTCCCAAGCAGGGACAAAACAGGAGCCATCGATTTACATTGCTCTGGGCTCCACAGCGCTTAACGCGGGTCCCGTGTTGTCAAACGACCCCGAGTCGGACAGAGGCAGTGCTCGAGGAGGCACGAGGAGCCTAGAGGGCTCCCCGGTCCGACGATCAAGGGTGCAATTGGAGCGCCTAAGGGTATGAAGTGCAGGTCGGAGTCTTATTCAGGAGCCCCGGCCTGCGAAAACGGACCCTCAAATAACGGCCAAGGATCCCTTGGGGCGACCGCGGACCGCCTGAGTCGATATGAGCCTACATGTCGGTCAGGTACCACCATACCACATAGTCGGCTCCGTGTCGGTATGGGCCTGGGGACCCACTTCCCAATGGTCAAATCCTTGGTTCGTTGGCACACACGATTAAACCAATGGAACGATGAATTCCGCTCCAGACACGTGCACACCGCGCCAACTTGGCGCATTCACACCTCACAGACAAGGTTGCCGTAATCGGCATATCGAACGGCAGGATGGGCTGCCCACACGTGACGTCACTAAACCCGAGCACGAACACCCCACCTCCCCGGGTCGATCGGTAGGTCTTGACCTTCGGGTCGACCTCCAGCCTCTCCGGTGCCCTCCGCTGACGGTTGCCTCGACGCGGCGCTACCATCCTGGGTTGGTCCGCAAATCGCACCTTCTTTGGAGCTAGTCTTGGTGCGACGTCACTGCGTTCGAGGGCCGGATCGCCCTGCGTGGCGTAAACGGGCCGGTACATACGAATGAACCGCCGGTTCCTGCACATGGTGCGACCGCTGGGGAACTTTACCAGGTAATCCCTCATTCTCCCGATGGCCTCGACTTCTCCCATTCTGTCCCAGAGTCCTGTCTCCTTGTCCCGCTCGCTCACTTTCGTGCCGATTCGCATCGGGTGCAGTGGCTTTGCTCCTTTGTCGTAGGCTGTACTCGTAGCTCTCATCACATCCTCCCCCTTCCGGTCGCAGTCCTCCGCAGCCTTCTGCAGGCTTTGTCGAAGGTGCGATGTTGCATGGGGACTGCCGACCGAACTGGATGCCCGCAGAGGATGTGGGCCGGTGAGCGTCCGTCCACCCGGGGCGTGTTCCGGATCTCCAGGATGCATCGGGCGAACTCATCGGAGTCCGTGTTGCCGGCCACAGACGTCTTCTGCAGGAGTCGTTTGACCAGCTTGACTGCTGATTCCGCGTGGCCATTCGACTGGGGGTGGTGTGGACTTGACAGCACGTGTCCGACCTCCCAGCGCACGAGGAAGTCCCTGGTGTGGTGCGCCTTGAACTGTGGTCCTCCGTCCTCCGTCCTCCGTCGCGACGAGGGTCCGGGACGTCGCTTCTCTGTTGCAGGAGACGACGATGGGCCAACCGGAGAGTCTGTCGGCGTACACGGGGAACGTCTTTCCTGCGTGGTGGAAGAAGTCCGCCGACTCGGACTGGAAGACTCTCGTTGGCTTGGGGTCGGTCATGAGTGGCTCCTTCTGCAGGCTGGGCAGTCTCTCATGACGGTGGCGATATGATGTCACGAAATTGTGGACGTCCTGGTCGATGTTAGGCCAGTACACCGACTGTCTGGTGCACCGCTTTGCCCTGTCGACGCCTTGGTGACTGTTATGAAGGCGTTCGAGCACTTCACGTCGTAGGCTGTGCGGGATGACGAGCCGTGCTCTGCAGGCAAGAAGGCCGTCGTCGATGGATAGGCGCTCTCGGACGTTCCAGTAGGGATGAACCAGACTGGCGAGGTCTGCCATGTGGTCGGGAAATCCTTGCATGATGGTCTCCGCCACCTTCTGGTACGCCTCGTCCGCGCTGGCAGCTTCTTTGACCTGCTCCAGCAGAGCGTCCTGGAACGGTGCAGATCCCGCTTCGTCTTCGCCGCCGTCGGTGAGGCGTGTCAGAAGGACACTGCGCGTCTGGTACGTCACGTCGTGTTCAGCTTCCTGATCTTCAGGACTCGGCTGATCGACGGGTGACCTTGACAGCGCGTCTGGGAGCTGATGAGTCTTTCCAGCTTTCCAGGCGGCTGTGAAGGTGTATGCCATGAGCTTCTCTCGTAGTCGTTGGAGCCTGGAGTTTTCTATCTCCGCCAGAGACTTGGTGCCGAGGATGGGCACCAGAGGTCTGTGGTCGGCGACGAGGCTGAACTCTACCATTCCAGCCAGATAGATGTGGCACTTGCGCACGGCCCAGGTCACCGCCAGCATCCCGAGCTCCACGACAGCGTAGCGTGACTCGACCTCAGACAAGAATCTGGAGCCACACTGGACCAGCTTCCACTCCTGGCCGTGACGCTGTAGCAGCGCGTAGCCCAGGCCTCGGAGTCGTGATGCGTCTGTTGGACTGCGGTTGCCAGTGACGAGTCGGAGTAGGCCAGAACGGGAGGGGTGACGAGCGTTGCTTTGACGGCTTCGAACGCTGCCTGGTGTACCGATGTCCATGTCCACTGGTCCCGGGGCCTCAGCAGGTTGCATAGAGGCTCGGCTGTCCTGGCTGTGTCCGTCGAGAACACTCCGAGCTGGTTGACCAGTCCCATGAAGCTCCTTATGTCTGTGAGGTTCTCTGGAACGGGGAAGTCAGCGATAGCCCGCACCTTGCGCTGGTCTGCTGTGTAGCCGTCAGGACTGATGACGTAGCCGCAGAAGCCCAGCGTCTGAGCGGTGAGCGTCACCTTCGCCGGGTTCAGGGTGATGCCATGGCTGTCGCATCGCTGAAGAATCTGGGTGACGTGCGGAAGGTGGATCGAGTAGTCGTCATCGTAGGCCAGGATGTCGTCGACCACCTTGTTCGTCTTCGGCAGGCCCGCCAGTGCTGCGTCTCCACGCCGTCCATACTCGTCCCCGGACGTGCAGAGGCCCATGACGGCGCGTTTGAACTTGTGGTGTCCCCAGGGTGTTATAAAACACGTCAGGTCCTGGTCTTCCTCTGCAATCGGGATCTGGAAAGTATCCTGACTTCGCGTCCAGCTTCGTGAAGTACCGGCTCCCTCGCTCGATTCCGGTGACAACATCGTGAGGCGTGGTGACTGCGTGCGCTCCACGTCGAACGTAGAGATTGAGTCTGGTCAGATCCACGCACATGCGCGCAGAGGTCTTGCCGTGATTTCGGTCCGTGGGCGGCTTCGGCACTGGGACCATCGGGTGACACCATTCAGCCGGGTGTGCCACAGGCGTGATGACGTCTTGCGCGATCAGATCGTCCAGCTGATGCTTGATGTCGTCTCTCCATGCATGCGGGATGTGTCTGGCGGCTGTCTCAGCATACGGACGAGCGTCTGACCGTAGATCGATCCGCATTGGACCACCTGACATCTCCCCCAGCGGTGGCTGGGTGCTGAACACTCTCGGGAGCGCCTTCTTCAGCGTGTCCAGGTGCTGGTCCTTCTGGGCTGCCGTCGGGTCCCCGTCGTCTGGTAACCATCTTGGAAGGGGCGGGCTGACTTCTGCCGCTTGAACGTCCTGAGTCGTCACGGGTGTAGAGGTCGTCTCTTCAGCAGCAGTCTGTTCCGTCGTTGTTCCTGTGACACCGTAGATCTGTCTCGGGAAGTCAGGCGAGATGATGCCAACGGCGATGGAATCATGCCATGACAGGAGGGCCGCGTCTAGGCCTGTCACAACTGTCACGGTGGTCGACGTCTGGCGTCGTCCCATGGTCAACTTGCACTGGAACGTGCCGGTACACTCCAACTGATGCCCTCTAGCGGCCAGGGGACTGTCGTCCGGCTGTGTCAGCTGCGAGGAGTCTATGCCGATCCGCTCTGCTTCTTTGGTGCCGATGACGGAGACTTCGGCACCAGTGTCTGGTGTCCACAGGAGTGATCCCTCACCTCTCTGATGGCTGACCAGGAGAGACACTTGCGGCGTCTTCTTCGCGGTCACACCTTGAACGCGCACGTCGTTCACATGAAGGTTGTCGGACGTCTGTCGTTCTCCGTAGTCTGACCACGTTTTGCTCCGTCTGGCCCGCTTGCAGACTAATGTGTAGTGTCCTTTGATGCCACAGGCACCACACGTCGTGTTTCTGGCTGGACAAGAGGCCAGCTGCTCCTTGGGGTGCCATGGTCCGGCACAGTAGCCGCATCGCCTCTCGCGGCTATGCGACCGGTTGTCTCGTCTGTAGCCGTCGTCTCGCCTGTAGCTGTCGTCTCGCCTGTAGTTGTCGTCTCGCCTGTAGTTGTCGCCTCGTCTGTAGCTGGCGTCGTTTTTCCATGCTGGATGGTCTTCCACGATTGTCTGGGCTGTCCCGTCTTTGTCGGCTGTCTGGGCTGTCCCGTCTGCCTCCGCTGTCGCGGCTCCGGCCACGGCGGTAGGCGGACACGGGGCCAGTGTGGCTCCCGCGGAGCGCTTCGCTGTTCCGTAGCGCGTTTTCACGCGCTCGACAGATGTCAGTCGAGTCGACAGATTGCCTTCTGCAGCGTCAGCGATGAAGAAGTCGCAGCGTTTTTTCACACCGGATGCCGGTTACGATACTGTCCCTGAGTCTGTCGTCCATACAGTGGGCACAGAAGTCGCAGAATTCCGCCAGTTCCTTTATCGCCATCAAGTAGTCGCCGAACGGCTCTCCATCTGCTTGCGGTCTTGTGTATAATTCCTTCCTGTCGAGGATGACGCTCCTTTGGTTCCTGAGGTGCTTTTTCGTCTTGTCCAGCAGGTCGTCTACTTTAATGGTGTCGCTCACGTCCAGAGAATAGCGCACGACTCGCGTCCATTCATCGTCGAGGAGTGCCAGTAGCGCTGATCGTTGCTCTTTGATGGGGAGGGAGTCGAGGCCTGCGAGAAGACGGTAACCTTTGTGCTTCTCTCGCCAGGTCGAGAACTCTCTCAGGCTAGCGGAGGTGGCTAGCCGCGGTGCTGGGGTGGCTGACGGCGGAAGGCGAAGTCTGCTGGTCGTGGCTTGTGAAGTCTTGGCGACGGCGTCGTCTGCGGGCTCGCCTCCTTGTCTGCCCTGCAAAGCCTGAGTCACAACGTCAGCCGTCCGTTGTTCGCGCTGGTAAGCGACTTCAACTTGGTCTTTCAACAGATTAGTGAGGCTCGCTATAGCATCGGCAAAATCGCTCCCATCCGCCATCATGTCAAAGCGATCATATCCGCCAGTCCCTGAACCCGGTCCCGCCGCATGAGAGCCCGACGAGCTGTCCTCTAGACTACTGAATACCTGATCGGTACGGCGTACTTTTCATGTGCCTTCATACTCATTCTTCAGACTTCAAACAGACTTCATACTCATTCGGCTTTGACTACTGGCCTGACTTCAATGCCGTACTTGTGCCGAGAGGTACTTGAGGCAAAATATGCAAAACATGACATTCACATTATATCACCTACCTACCGGCCGCGCCATGTCAAGTCAATGGTTCGTTGCCATACACGATTAAACCAATCAAACGATGTATTCCTCTCCGGACACGTCCGCACCGCGCCAGCTTGGCGCATCCACACCTCACGGACAAGCTTGCCGTAATCGGCATATCGAACGGCAGGATGGGCTGCCCACACGTGACGTCACTAAACCCGAGCACGAACACCACACCAATCAGCTACAAGGCCTGGGCCAGCGATTTACACTGGTCGGTGTCCCTGTATGTGTCAGCGGCCCACAGCGTCCTATCATTGGTCGGGGCTAGCAAGGGGGTCTCGAGGCGACCAAGGACAGTGTTCGATGAGGTCCAAAAAAAGGCCTGGGCTGCCCACCGGAACTGGCGATTAAAGGCCCGGTTGGAGGGCATAAGGGCCCGAAGGACTGGCTGTAGGCCACATAAAGAATCGTGACCCGTAGGGTCGTGATCTGAAATATCAGTGAGCGGTCCTCTTGCACCGGTTGAAGCTACCCCTGAAACAGTGCGGATGTCTGAGTCGGTCAGAGACCACGAGCACCGAACAGTCGGCTCTTTGTCTGTCTGAGCCCTTGAGACCCATTTCCCAAACAGGAACGAGGCCGGGGCTCGTGATATGCGATGTTTGGGGTCCCTGACACAATGAGGGGCTCCTGTGGCGGTTAAGGACCACAGTGCCTAACAGGGGTCTTACGAGGGGCTCCTGTGGCGGTTAAGGACCACAGTGCCTAACAGGGGTCTCGTGACGGCAAGTGGCCACGAGTCGGGGAGGTGTTTGAGGGAACCGCAAAGGGGGGCCGAAGGGTCTCGAGACCAAAGATCAAGGGCCCGATGGGTTGATTGAAGGGTCTGAAGGGCTGGCTGTAGATCGCATTAAGGACCTTCGCCCATGGGGCCGTGATCTCAAATGTCAGTAAGATGATCTCTTACACCGATAGGGACCCGGAGGCGGAACGTTCCTCTATTTCGACCAGAGATCACGGACAACGACCAGACGGTTCCATTTTTGTTTGAACTCTGATGGCCTATTTTCCAAGCAGGAACAGGGCCAGCCCCGCGGTTTACATCGGTTGGAGCCCCCGTATCGTGCAGTAATAGGGCATTCTGTGTCAACAGCGGGTCTCGAATCGGTCAAGGGAAGATTTGCTCAACTGGGACGGGGACGGCAGCCCGAATGACGAAGGGTTTTTTCACGTTGGTCGGGGCTCCCCAACAATTGAAGAAAGCATGAGAACTTATGATGAGTGCTTACATTGCGGCAATATGGGAGTCCTTGCGCCAGTCAGGACCCTCAGTACCAAACGGTGGGCCCTCCAACCCATTGCCAGCATGGGCCCGTTAGGCCTAACTGGAGTCTATGTGCCAATTATTTGACTACCTGCGGCGAGCAGGGATGTTGTTGCGTTAATGACGCTTCATGCGTCGATCCGGTGTCAACTGTGCGGGTCGGAAAGCCTCCCGCGTCAGGGAACGGACTGATGTGATATAATTTTGCCTAAGAGCATCAGCATTAGCCAGGGGGTGCCACCCCGTGTGGCCAGAATGACGGCCAAAGGACACACCGCCATGGAACAGAGTGGCTCTTCAGCCCTTCGCCGGGAGAAAAAATGTGCCCCGTAATGTTCTACGCAAGGGGGGCCCAGTAACCGGAAACATGAGGTCTCACTGGTGTTGAATGGAGAAGGTCGAAACAAGTTCAAAAGGCGCAAAGCCATCCCGTGTTTGCCTGATAGCGTTCATTCTTTTGCAAATCGCCTGGTGAAACAAATGCCATCGAAAGGTTTGAGCCTGTAAGCCGGGTGCCGATAGCGTAGTGGTTAACGCGCCTGCGTTAATCACAGCGCGTCTGGGAAACTACAGGTACGGCTTTCGTTTCCCCACAGTGCCCGCCCTTCCCGCCCTCTCGACCTTCCCGCCAGGGTGAGAGGCCGGCGGCGCCATGTAGCCCAAGCAGCTGAGTGCGTCATTAAGCCCGATGACACTCCCGTAATCTCGGGGTCTGCGTAAAACCAAACGGCGTCGGCCACTGCAAGCAACGCCAGGGGACGGGCGCCGAGCGCGCAACGATGACCTCGTAAAATAACGTTTTTTTCTGAATGTCTTTCAAAATTAACTGGTACGATTCAAAGATTACACCAAGCGAATTTTTTACAACTTTGAGGCTGTCCTCTGGACAGATTAACAGTCACAGCAACAGGAAAAATAGAGATTTTGCTTTTACTTCTCCAATGCCACCATCAGATTCCAGCACCACTTCGCGATGATGTAGAGACCGGTACGTTATTGTCATTAATCTAAAAACCGCACAGGTAAAATATACGTTCAGAATATCTCTTATTTTACGATTTAGTGTCCAAAAGCGCTCAATAGCTACTTCTTAGATCATTCCGATCATTGACCATTGAGTGATCATTTCCGTCCACCTGTATACCGTAGACTAATAGGCGCTGGGCCGACACTGGGTGGCCTATGGAGACTGCAGTGCCTGGCGCCGAGGTTTTTGCTGGTGAGGCATGCGAGCGTACAAGCTCAGAACTACGTTACATAATTTGCACCACTAATAGATTCACTGAATGTTGAACATGCCCAGAGAAACATGGCTTGGTCATGTTCATGCAAACTGCTGACCCATTTTGATCTTCAATCTACATTCACGGAATCTCTAACACGCGCTCGGGTGGGGGATCAAATTGACCCCTACACAGTTTTTCCGGAATGGTTTCCGAACAGCGCGACGTAGCCGCACCAGATTGTGCATAGCTGTAGGCAATTAAATAGCAAATTGTTTGGCATGAAATATCTAAATGTACCTTATAAGGTCGCTGAAATATGACGGGTCGAAATCAGGCCATGGTTTCAGCGAAGGCGATTTCCAGGGAATCGTTTAATATGAACCAACAACGGAGTGTTAAACGAAGCCATGCATCCCTGAGATGCTTTTTAGGCAATACAACAATGGCATGAACAGGTTACATTAATCTAAGGTCAGTTATACAGGTCAGACCAAGGTCAAAATCAATCTGCTTTATTGCTCTAGGGCTTGCCGTATGAGGTAGTTTCTGGTGCTCATGTCGAACTTATTGATAATAGGAATCGCATACACCTTCCATAGACTTCTTAAATGTCAGAATGGGTCACTGACCTAAATGACCTAGGTCAATATTTTGTTTTTAGAAACATACTGCCAGCGTAATCTATGTCGCTTATCCAAATGCAAAACTCAAAGTAGTCTTGCATGATTTCGGTCACCATGACCTTCAAAAGGTCAAACGAGACCACTGACCCTAGGTGAGCATGTAACCTTTCGCTCACAATACTTTTCTAGGTTCCAGGGGCCTTTTGGAAACCAACCTGATCTTTGACCATGTTTGACCTTACTTGACTCGAAGATCATAACTTAGGAATCTTAAGCTTTCACCTAAGTGAGTTCACGTACAGGTGAACACATCCTGTGAATTTGGTGCCTAAAGCTCTCTTAGTTCTTGAGATTTCAGCCGGGTCAAATGGACCCCCACCCGAGCGAAGGGTATCCAACTGGCCACCCGGGAGCGTGTTAATATCTCTATACAGCCCAGATCTAAGTTCTGACAAAGTTTCTGAGCTCTATCGATTTAAAGAGTCCACTGGACCATTGCAAAATGGGGAGCACCGACGATTTATTTCGTGCAGTCATTTAACATATGATTTTTTCGGTTGATTTGCTATAAACTACATGCAGAATTGATCTCGCGATGGCGTCTGGCCTATATTCCAATAACACAAGGAACAATGTGTAGTACATATATATGTATATATATATGACTAAAAATAACTGCTGACTCAGCATTGACGAGCTTTTTGATGCATCGTTTTAGTTTCCGGGCCTTTGACTTGGCGTCATCGCTTAGATTAAAGATGGTTCGCACAAAATTACTCATATATTCATCACTCCTTCCATTCTAAAGTTTCGAGATCCTATCTCATCGTCGAAGAAGACTAAATTGCACAAGAAATAAGTTTTGAGTTTTAAAGGATGAAAAATTGTGCACTACTGTTGGAAAACATCTTTTGGTACGGAGAACATAAATGAAGCATAACTAATTGAAGTAAGACGGAATCCTATTTTCATTTTCACACATGTAAGAAACAGTCATAATGGGAACACCACAAAAACACAATGGGAACACTATTGCCACAATCACACCAGAAGTGCTCACCGCCCACCACCTAGTAGTTCAAGAGTTCTGCAAGAATTTGTCTGTCTGCTTAAGGCCGGAGAGAGTTCGTTAATAAATATGCTTTCCCAAATTTGAAGGCGTCTTCTGTCACTGCACGTCCGTAAAATGTCAGTGCTGTCTGTCAGTTGTTGTCGTGTCAATGTCATGTCGTGTTCCTGTCGCAAACGAAAAAATGTTGTAAAATGCACCAATGTCAAAGGCCCGGAAACTAGAACGATGCATCAAAAAGCTCGTCAATGCTGAGTCAGCAGTTATTTTTAATCAAAGATGTATCAAGGAAAGAATTCTGCCAAAATATCCCGATATATATATATATATATATACGCATATATATAATATCTAATTTTTGGACGCCCTTTTACTGTCAGGAGGCCATTTGCAAACCCTGTGCTTCCCCTTGCCAAGGCTCTGGCTGCGCCCCTGCCTACCACTCCAGAAATACCATCACAGATCAATGTCCAACTTCCCTTCGACTACATGCTGGACTTGCATATCATAATCTGAATGACCACTAATTGATGTTGTTTGCTTATGACTATATAAGAACCTCGTACTAAAATTTTGTCTTTACTAACTTTTAAAAATGAACTTTGCTCTGTGTTTGTGACCCTGGCACGAGACCATTGAGCTCACCATATAAGTAGATCTGAAAAGTGATCTGTTCTTCATCATATTCTTAAGCATCGTATTGCATTCTTTTCCTATTCCAATCCACACGCCTGCCTCCCCTCGCTATAATCCTCCCCTCTATTTTCGGCAAGACCGCACTGAGCGCGTGTGCCCGCTTCAAACTAACTCCCGGCTGGCCACTTGGCGTGTAATTATATGCTTGGAAGGAAACTGTAGTTCATAAGAAAAATTGGCCTATGTTTTCAGAAGCAACTGAAGTACTTCCGGATAGATACACGACAAACCATTTATAGGAACATCAAGTATGTTCCTAAGTTACAGCTAGTGGTTTTCTTTTACTCTTTTGCCGACCTTAGTTTGCAGCAGACTAACATATTTAATAAAATTTTGGAAGGTGTTGAGCGTTTAAAATTGCAAAAGCGTTAAAAGATGGTCTCCCTTCCCAGCATTTAGGGGACATGCCCAGAATATTTCGCTCTGGATGGCCAATGCGTGCTATGCACAATGCCTTCAAATTACTAGACATTTCGAACGACGAATTTTTGGGCCTCGAATTCGCCTACTACGTTGGGCGCTATATCCCATGTTAGAACGTGCAAGCTCCTCATGTGCTTCAAGAACGTCATCGATTTCGCCAAGCTTTTGGCGCGGATGGGACATCACACCGCTGTCCTGAAAGACGGCACCGGAGGGAGGAACTTTGCCTTGTGCGAGTGAAGGCTCATTGCGCGAAGTTAGCGTCAGCTTTTGAAGCTTCATCTGATGCTGTTGTTCAGAGCCTGCAGCTCCGAGAGACAGGAGATGCTGTGCATTTCCTTTCGTTTACATTCTGAATGACGAACGCAGATTGCACGGTCGGATGGTATTGCCGGACGAAACACACCTGAAAAGCATTTCACCAATGTTCCAACATAGGGACATACCACTTTCTCTCTCTCTCTCTCTCTCTCTCTCTCTCTCTCTCTCTCTCTCTCTCTCTCTCTCTCTCTCCTCTCTCTCTCTACTCTCTCTCTCTCCTCTCTCTCTCTCTCTCTCTCTTCTCTCTCTCTCTCTTCTCTCTCTCTCTCTCTTCTCTCTCCTCTCTCTTCTCTCTCTCTCTCTCTCTCTCTCTCTCCTCTCTCTCTCTCTCTCTCTCTCTCTTCTCTCTCTCTCTCTCTCTCTCTCTCTCTCTCTCTCTCTCTCTCTCTCTCCTCTCTCTCTCTCTCTCTCTCTCTCTCTCTTCTCTCTCTCTCTCTCTCTCTCTCTCTCTCCTTTCTCTCTCTCTCTCTCTCTCTTCTATCTCTCTCTCTCTCTTCTCTCTCTCTCTCTCTCTCTCTATCTCTTCTCTCTCTCTCTTCTCTCTCTCTCTCTCTTCTCTCTCTTCTCTCTCTCTCTCTCTCTCTCTCCCTCTCTCTCTTGTGTTTCATCCACTAATTTTTGAGCGAGTCGTTTCCTGGGCCCTTTGATGACTGCGTGGCTCGACTGTGAAGTCGCGTGATTGCCGTAAAGCATAAGGGTCACATATTTTTCCATCTCGGCCATCCGCCAGCCGCATACCATTCATGCAATTTCATCAGTCCCGAAAGCTCGAGAGCTCCCTGACGTCACATGCAGATTACACCAGCCCCGCCGCGGACACGTGACCCACTTGAAAGACAGTGGAAAGATACCCTGTGAACTCCATCAAACAGGGATGTAATTTCCTATTCAGTTGGATGATTCAGCCCCACCCTCAACTTGGGGTCCCGCCCCCAACTTTGGGAAGAAAGTGGGGCAAATCTAGCGAACTGGGGAAAAACCTGTTCCTTGGCCTATTTTGGAGCAAATTGGGTCATTTTTCACCATTCAGCCCGCCCCCCCCCCCCCTCCCAATTCATTCTGTGGATCTACGGCCCTGCCATCAAATGCCACCGCAACCGTTGCGTGTTTGCAGCAAAATGGTACCGGAGCAAACAGCTGACGGCCCTGGCGTGTGCTGCACACGTCACCCGCCTGCCTGTGTCGTCAGTGCCCTGGAGTGCCGCCACGCCGGCCATTGACTGAGATTCGCGCGTACCCAGCATACGCGTGCTACGGTGGTGCACAGCTGACCAGCTGATCACGCCACCATAAAGTCTGATAGGCGTCCGCACCGCCCCGCCCACCGGCGAGACTCGTGGGAGAGATAGCGAACGGCGAGTGGAGGAGACCTTTCGACGCGGCGACACCGGACGACCCGCTGGCGGCGCGCCAACGCTCCCGACCTCGCCGAGGCACCAAGGCCGAAGACACCGACCCTCCACCAGTGAGGCGGGCGCCAGCATCGTCCGCGGTGTGACAATGGTGACACAGGACTGCGGCGAGTCCCGGCGCGCCTCGCTGCCGGCGCCCGGTTCGTGCCACGGGCCGTCCCCGTCACCGGTCGGAGCCGTGCCGGAGCACGAACGGCCGGCCGGCGATGGCCTGCTTCCGCACCACCTGCGGCTGGACTTGTGGCAGGAGAAGCCAGAGGGACAGGAGGAGGCCGAGGGACAGGAGGAGCCTATGGGGCAGGAGTCCGAGAAGCACGAAGAACCCGAAGGGCAGGAGGAGGCCGAGGGACAGGAGGCGTCCATAGAGCAGGAGGAGGCCGAGGGACAAGAGGAGCTCAAAGGACAGGAGGAGCCCGAGGAGCAGGTGGAGTCCGAAGAGCACGACGAGGCCGAGGGACAGGAGGAGTCCGAGGAGCAGGAGAAGCGCGAAGGGCAGGAGATGCCCGATGGCCAAGAAGAGTCAAAGGGGCTGGAGGACCCGGTGGTGGTGGACGGCGGGCACGGCTGGCTGGTAGTGCTCGGCGCCTTCCTGACAAACATGTGCATCGTGGGCACAGTCAAGTCGTTCGGACTCATAAACCTACGGATAATAGAGATGTTCAACGTCAGTGCCTCCGAGACGGCGGTGGTCACAGGAATGTTACTCACCACCAGCCTGATGATTTGTGAGTGATTTGTGAGTTATCTCACCGTGTTGTCCAATGGAAAATGAGCGCTGATTTTATATTTCTGTCAGGAGAGGTCTACGGTCCTGCCAGTGCTAACTGAGCCAGTGAACTGTCAACATTCGGGCTCTGAACAGATAATGCCGAAAGACCTGGAGTTCACTGGCTTTCATACTTATCTGAAGGACTTGAACGAATTATGGTGAATTAGCTTTTTTTAAGAAAATGAGGGACTAGACGGCCCTCTTCTAGCACAGCACTAGCGATAATAAATGAGTATTCAAGTATGAAAATGTGGTGGGAGTTCATGAGCCCAAAGTTCATATATGAAAAGGTAACAAAACGGAATGCGTACTCGTCCATGTTGACAACACGCAGTATCGAACCGAACCGATGCTCCAATCCACTGGAATGATCGCTTTATCAGGGACATGTTTTCCGATAGGAAGTGCGTCTCTCAGCTGTGACGGACAGGAAAGGCGTCCGGCACGGAAAACTGGCCGACTCACCCTGTCTCGCCGCTGTCGGCAGACCGTGGCTCTCAAACGGGGCATGACTTCGCAACAAACTCGATCGTTCTGAGCAACGCTACACCACACTGTGCTTTTATGAGGTTGCGTTTTACTTTTTGGCTCATCAGTCTTTAGGTTGTTCGTGTGGGGTTGTATTTTACTTTTGTGCTATGTGATGTGACTGAAATAAAACACTGAGCCACTTGTTGAAATACCCTGAATAAAATGGCTTGACTTGACCCGTCGCCCACAGCACCGCTGGTCGGGGCCCTCTGCCAGAGGTTCACCTGCCGGCAATGCGCCACGTTCGGTGGCCTCCTTTGCTTCGTCGGCTTCTGCCTCAGCTCGCTGGCCACCAGCATCCTCCAGCTCTGCTTCACCATCGGCCTGCTTGTGGGTGAGCCAGCCGTCCCCCGGGCGCCGCGAGGCCGGTCGTATCGGGTACGAGCCGGTGCGGTTCAGGCGACGGGGTGGTGTGGCGGAGGCAACGGGGCGTTATGGTGGAAGCGACGGATCGATGTAGTGAAGGCGACGGGTCGATGTGGTGGAGGCGACGGGTCGATGTGGTGGAGGCGACGGGGCGATATGATGGAGGCGACGGGGTGATGTGGTGGAGGCGACGGGGCGATGTGGTGGAGGCGACGGGGTGATGTGGTGGAGGCGACGGGGTGATGTGGTGGAGGCGACGGGGTGATGTGAGGGAGGAGACGACGGGGTGATGTAATGGAGGCTACGGATCGATATGATGGAGGCGACGGGGCGACATGGTGGAGGCGACGGGGTGATGTGGTGGAGGCGAAGAGGGCGATGTGGCGGAGGAGGTGACGGGGCGTTGTGATGGAGACGACGGGCGATGTGGCGACATGTATTGCGCGTTGCATTCTGCTATGGTGCATCATGGGACATACTGAGTGAACGCCAAATTCAGCCATAAGTAGTCAGGTTAAACAATTAGTAAAAAAAAGATTTTCAAGTTCGTTCTCATGAAAGTGACGTATATGGCGTGCTTGCCTTAGAAACCTCGTTTGTCTACATTGTTCTTGAAAGGGAATCTCACGCATGCGTGGCATGGCAGATATCGGCGTGGTTACCACACACGTGTCAATCCAACGACCTCGCCGTCAATTCCTGGTTATTCCCATTGAACGCTCACAGTAAGGTAGAAATCTGATATGCAATCCATAGTCCATGCTTATAATGCACGTTGCACTTGAAGTTAAGTGATTTGGTGCGAAATGGGTACCTTTTATCCAGCCCACTGAACTTCTTGTCCAAGTTTTAACATTCTGTGCGTACAGTCATAGATGTGACGCCAAACACATGTTTTATTATGCGCTCTTTGTTAGCCCGTTCCTGCACTACCACTTCAGGGGTAGCCGCACTCTTTGTGGGGCCTTTCCTGCATCACCATCTCACGGGCTACCGCTCCCTTTGTTCGTTCGTTCCTACATCAATATCTCACGGAACGCTGCGTTGTTTGTTTGTTCGTTCCTGCACCACCATCTCACGGGTTCCACTCCCTTTGTTTGCTCGCTCCTGCACCATCTCACGGGACCCCGCACTGTTTGTTTGCTCGCTCCCGCGCCACCATCTCACGGAACGCCGCACCGCATCGGTGGTGCCTGGCGCGGGCGGCGCACCCGTCTCTCACGCGGCGCCCACCTCGGCCGCAGGCATCGGCTGCGGCTTCATCACCACTCCCAGCATCCTGATCGCCACGCACTACTTCCCGACGCGACGTTCACTGGTGAACGGGCTCGTGATGGCCGGCAACTCCGCGGGCAGCTTCGTCATGCCGCCGCTGCTGCAGCTCCTGCTGGAGCAGTTCGGCCTGCGCGGCACGCTGCTGGTGATCGGCGCCATTTGCCTGCACGCGGTGGCCGGCGCCGCCCTGTACCGGCCGATCGCGCAGCAGGAGCGCCTCCTGCGGCGCGCCCGCCGCCGGCGGCGCCGGCTCGAGGGCGCCGACGGCGCGCCGCTGACGGCCCCGGAAGTCGGCTGTGTCGCCGACCCGGCCGCAAGCCGGGCCGGACTGGGTGTGGGTGCGGTGGGGGCGACGCAGAGCGGCGGTGTCGACGGCCGGCCACGGCTGGTGGAGGTGACGCACGCTGATCGGCTCGGCCGACCCGTGCCGGTGCTGCTGAAGGTGCCGGCGCGCCGGCGCACCTCCTCGCTCCTGCTGAGCACGGCCGACATCACCGCCAACGCCGACGTGCCGCCGCAGGATCAGGCACGGCGGCTGGCCGGCGGTGGCGGCTGCGCGCCCGGCCTGCTGCGCCGCCTGCGCCTCTGGCTGGACCTGCCGCTGCTGAGCAACCCGCTCTTCATGCTGGTGGCGCTGTCGGTCTTCCTCATGGCGGCCGGCTCGCCGTACGCGGTGCTGCAGCTGCCCGTGTTCGGCGTGACGCGCGGCCTCACGCCCCGCGAGACAGCAGAAATCCTCAGCATCGTGTCGGCCGTCGACCTGGCCAGCAGGCTTGGCTTTGGCTGGCTTCTCGACAAGGGCTTTGTGCGACGCCAGTACGCGCTAGCCGCGAGGTAAGGGGCCGAGGGGGCGTTGTTGCACCGCGGACGTTTTCACTTGTGCCTTGGTGGTTACGCGCGTTTAAAGTAAGCATACACCGCTTTTGCGTCGCTTTGATGAGTTATGCTGCTTTTCAGACATGTTATGGGAGTCAGGAGATACACCAGGAGGCTATGGGAAGACATTCCCGTTCAAGCTCATGCTACATAAACATACGGACTAACAACGAAGTCATGCGCGTTCACCCGATTTGTTTGCTCTTTTTGTTCTGGGTGTGGGTAGCATTGCTACACCCTATCTTCAAATTCGAATAGCATGATCCGTTTATCACAGACGTTCGTTCTGGTGGCGCGTGCAGCGGTTGAGCACTGGGCCAATGCTGACCAGTGCGGCGACGCCAATGCGAAGGTCTGGAATCGCACTTGTCACCTGGGCTGGAAGCGCGACTCATCCCGGCACTGCATGCAAGGGCACACCTGACCGTTTCGAAACATCGCCATCACCGCATGACCGAAACCGGTCGTCTCCATCCCCCTGATCCCGTCCCCAGCACCCCCTGTTGCCTGTTTCAGCCAGCTGCTGGCCGGCGGGGCGGTGCTGGTGCTGCCGTTCTGCCGCGGCTACGGCTCCATCCTCGCCATGTTCCTGGTGTGCACCATCGGCATGGGTGCGTGGTTCATCAACACGGCCCCGGTGATGGCCGACCACCACGGTATCGAGAAGATCGCCGTCTCCTTCGGCCTCCTTAAGATGTTTCACGGGCTGTCGACGCTTGTCATGCCACCCATATTCGGTGAGTTTTTTTTTTTGTCTGCGCCGATTATGCGTGCCTGGTATAACAAGGTCCGCAAACAAAAATGCAGCTTACATGCAGTTGGTGTCGACACACAGCGCACCTTTATCTTCTTACCTGGCATGGGTGGGCAGTGCTTATCTTTACAATCTGATGAGGCTCTCAGATTTCCTCCTTTGTCACTCGGGCGTGCCGTTGAGACCACGTGACCGGTTCCTTGGTGCTGCACTTTGACCGCGCAACTCAGTCACCTGCTTCGACGATATGCCCACTCGTGTGTGGCGATCCCCTGACGTCTCCGCGCTTGCCACGTGTTTCACTGATTGTTGTATCGTGGCATGCTCCACTGATATGAATAACTCTTTCTGTCTGGTGGCGGCTTCTGTTCAAATATCTCGCTCTCGCTGATTCATGTGTTACTTACTCGTGCGGTTCTGACCATATCAAGTCACTCTTCCGAGCTGTTTGGATTTCTCCTGCCTTACAGCACTTCACGTGACCCTGTGACGCGGCCGGTCCACCGGTCCACTTCCGTCTGACACCCGCTGACTGGCGTGACCTTGGTTCGTCCTCATGACCCCTGACCCCGCGCCGGCCGCCGGCCGCTGACCCAGGCGCCCCTCCCATTCAGGAGCGATCGCGGACGGCACGGGCGACTACGGCGCCCAGTACTTCGCCATTGGGGCCTGCATGGCGTCCGGCGGCCTGGTGGTGCTGCTGATCATGGTCACCGGTGTCGTGGACCGGTACGGGCAGCCCGACGGAGCGGACACCGGCCGGCCACAGTCCAAACAGCCGACCGCCAAGCGGGTACAGTCGGAGCAGGGAATACAGGCTGAAGTGACGGAGGGAAAACGGACACAACTGGAGGAAGAGAAGCTGACCAGGCTGGCATAGGCGAACTGTACAAGCTGCAATCCGACAAACTTGCAGAACTTGAAACAGAGTAGGGCCTGTGCGCACCACAGCAGCCAGTTATCTGTGAGAGACAATAGGCAAGTGAATTATCTCAGCTTAGGGAACCGAAGACGGTAGGCCAGTACTGTCTGCGGAGGTCAGATTACTTCGTCGTTTGCGGGCCTGCACTCTATGAGAGCGTTTGGAGGCCCGGACACAAGCGTGCGTAAGCTGTACCTGTGTGCTCTAGCTGTTGTCAGGACGGACGGGTCGGTCAGAATCAGGTCCCCCGGCTACGGGGGACCCCGGCGCGTGATACGCAGGCCTCTAGTCGAGCTGCTTTTGTGTGCTGATGTTGAACAGCTGGCGGGACTCAGGGTCAGGCTGTGTCATAAATAGCTATTTTCACTGAGCTTTATGAAATAAAAATACTGTGCATTGGCCACACATTTAACATGCATGAATGCGGTGCCTTGGAAGTTGGTACTTTGCGGTTGAAAGCTACTCCCCCTTCAAACACCTACGATTATTTGCTTGGCAAATTGATGTAGTTTTTGAGGGTAACACATGTTTACCCAGACACCAGCCATGTACAATTATCGTGAGTGGAGGCCTCGCTGCATGCAGCACCGGGATCTTCAATTTCGAGGGATGCACAAAATAATCCACAAAGCACGGCTTTATCTTGAACGCAGTCACATCAGGGTCAACGCATTCGAAATCACTTGGTTTGTGCCTGCTCGCGTGAGACTTAGACGGTTTCCGCATTAGTAAGTTCGAGGTCGATGTCACGTAATACTTTTTCTGTATCCAAGGCACTAAACATGCTTTCCAAACCGCTTTTTCCTGGTGATGGCAACGATAGCGTCAAAAAGTTTTTGCTGCCTTGGGTCGCCTCTTGACGTCATTAAGTGTCACGCTCGCACAGATACGGCAAGTCATTCGTAATGACCTTGTCGGACCTCGGCACATTGTGGAGGAGCACTCGACAGTTCTTGACAGTTCCGTTTTTAGGGTCGCAGACTGGGACCGGCGATTGATAAGACTATGCTGCCCGCGCCTTACTGTGGAAGCTGCGTTTGACGCGACAGATTACGCCCTGTCTTGCTGAGGCGTGGGAGTAAAGTACCTCAGACACATTCAGACAGACATTGTGCCAATCACATCTGAAGTTGCTTTATGCACGGCGAAACAGCCACAGTGGATGAGCTGTGGAGCCGACCAGCATGGGCACGTGAAAACACATGCGCACCATTCCAGCATGATTACTCAGTAGTCAGGGAGTTTTCCACATGGTATAGGAGTTTGAACTGAAACAGCCACTTAAGAGATCATTCGGTATAGTTCACACCTGTCCTTCTAAAGACCTTAAACCCTCTAGTTTCTGAGCTTCACACCCACGAAGATGTACAAACTATTTTGGCAGACTATTTCAAAGTCACCGAGCATCCATGACGTCATAACGACGTCATTCAAATCCTACCATCCCATTGACCGTGTGGCAATCGAGGACAATAAAATATAATTCCTATATGGCGTTTGTGAGCACGGTTCAGACATAAATTTACTCTCAATCAATGCTGTGCAAGGTACAATGCCGCACTGAGACAATGGCATATTAAGAAGCATATTTACTAAAAAAGAAGAAATTGTATTGTCTAGAGTGGTCCTTTCCACTTATAAGCGTAACAATACTAAAAAATTGGGCCCACTTCATCACATCTTTATGATGATGATATGATGCTTTCTTCAATATCCGCAAATGTGAACACTCTCTTTAACTGCGAATCACAATCCACGTCACCGTCTGTCATTACACTCGCTTCGCTTCGCTTCGCTTCGCTTCACATCGCTTCACAGTTAACTAATCACAGTCTGTCATCAGTTTCCGGCCCAATGAATAACGTCCAACATCGATCAGCGGTAATCCTTCGTTTAGCATGTTTTTATGGGGACTGTCACGAACCGAACTTCCACACAACCAATTCAATCAAGCAATAAATGTTCACTGGAGAAGCATTTTCTCGAAGGCCGCACTGTAGCGTTGCGTGCTGCCAGATCGACTTGTGGATAATTATGCCTGCTTGCGGAAGCTGCGCATGTCAAGTTCATAGCCAATTCTGAGCGAATTATGCAAGTCGATTGCAATCTCAAGCTGCCAAATCAACATGTCGACCTGCATACTCTCCACTATCGTGGACCACACGTGCGCAACAGTTGCTGGACAAACATTTCTGCGGCTGAATGGCTTTCGCGGCTTAGTCCGACATCGTGGTCGACCAGCTCACCGGCTGCCGCGCCAGAAGCCGCAGCCGAAGAGCGTCCCGTAGTTCGCCGCCATTCTTCGGTCCCTTTTCGCAGTCTGTTGTGCGCTCCATCGTTCTTTCGCGTGGCGGGGAGAGGTTCTTTCGCGTGGCGGGGAGAGGTTCTTTTCCGTGGCGGGGAGAGGTTTTTTACGTGGCGGGGCGAGGTTCTTAGGCTCTTTGATGTGGCGGTGAAAGGTTCTTTCACTGTGGCGGGGACCGGTTCTTCGCGTGGCGGGAGAGGCTCTTTTCGCGTGGCGGGGAGAGGTTCTTTTCCGTGGCGGGGAGAGGTTCTTTTGCGTGGCGGGGAGAGGTTCTTTTCCGTGGTGGGGAGAGGTTTTTTCCGTGGCGGGGGAAGGTTCTTTTCCGTGGTCGGGAGAGGTTCTTTTCCGTGGTGGGGAGAGGTTTTTTCCGTGGCGGGGTAAGGTTCTTTTCCGTGGTGGAGAGAGGTTTTTTTTTCGTGGCGGGGAGAGGTTCTTTTCCGTGGCGGGGAGCGGTTCTTTCACGTGGCGGGGAGCGGTTCTTCGCGTGGTGGGGAGCGGTTCTTTCACCTCGCGGGGGGAAGGTTCTTTCATGTGGCGGGAACTGTGACCGTCAGAGGTGTCAATTTTTGTAAATGGTCAGGGGCGAACCAAGGGCCCGGCGACTTACCCCTATGTTTTCTCAACAACTGATTGACTCACCTGATGATGATGAAAGGGGACTAGTATTCTTAAATTTTGTGTTACGTATAATGAAGCCCTTAATTAAAACAGCATAGTTATCATACAGGGGCGGATCCAGAAGACGGGGAGGGGGAGGAAGGCAGTGACACTAGAGGCACGTGCCCTTTCTGATCGGAAAGTCAAGGCGTTCCTCAAGAGGCCGCGTTCGGACGCCGAAGGCTCGCTTCTATGGCAGTGGTGGCCGGTGGCACGTGTTTTTGGTTGCCGGGCACGGCAGCGGGGTAAGCCATGAATAACTTTCCCGTACTCGTGATTATTATACTCGTAGTCTAGCGCTCTTAGTGTGAACTCTCAAACGTTTGGGTGGCTTATGACACTAGGCATGTTAAGTTTATTACGTCGTTTATGCGCTCAGCTGCAACGTGTTTAAAGGGAGTGTTTCACGTTTGCATGGGGCTTTGAACTGAAATAAGAATTTAAAAAAATATCTTTAAAGGAAGTGTTTCGCATTTGAAGATATTAAAGCAAGCGTCAGATATCATGAAATGGACTCACTTATAACTATTGATATACATTTCAGTGGAAAACCCCGTGAAGACAATACAGTTTCTCGGTTTAGAAAAATATGCCCCTCAACACGTCATTGCTTCATTGCGTTAACATACCTTGCACAATATTGGTTGAGAGCCATTTGAAGGCCGTTAAATCTAGAAACCGTGCTCACGGATGCTAGATATGAACAGCTCGGAACTGATATATTTTTTAGCCTTGATCATCGCATGGCTAATGGAATGTCAAGATTTCAATGAAATTATTATGGCGTCATGGATGCCTAGGTGACCTTTAAAATGGTCTCCGCCAAAAAGCCTGCACATCTCCGTGGTCGTGTAACTCAGATATTGTGCGGCTTTTGGTCTTAAGAAGGGCAGGGCTGTGAACTGCACGAATTGATCTTCACGATAGACATTTCAGTTTGAAACCCCTGCAAATGTTGAAAATCCTCTTTAACTAACGGCGAGAGCAAAGACAACTTTTATGACGAGTGAAGGGGTGTTCGAGTGGTGGTGGGCGCACTGCTTTATACGACAATATGCCTTTCTATGTGGCGGTACGCATCTGACTACTTTAACGGATTCAGCTACCGGGTTTTGGGCCGAGCCATTCGCCCAAATGACACAGGCTGCTCCAATTTTCTTTGTTGTGCTTGGGCCTAGGTCACAGAGCTCCACATGTAAACACTGTTGCTGTATGCAAGTCCCATTTTTGTGTGACGCGCGAGCGACACTAAACAAATTTGGTCTGAATTTGGGGACGTGCCACATTTTTCAGCTCATCTTTATGTCATGTCATCAACAATTTCATTCACTTTCATTGACTTTTCATTGACAATTCCATTGCTTGTACAGGATTGAGACTTAGAGCAAATTTCTTCGATTAGATGTACAAAAATATGCTGTGAAACAACGGTGTGAGTGAGTTTGTTGTGCCTGTAGCGTAAAAATGCATGTGCTATTAAAAGGACCGCCGCTTGCCTATTTATATCTAGCTTGTTTTTATGTGCCTCAGGCGCGCGTAAATGTCCGTTAGATGGAGGCATGTCGTCTTATGCAATCCGTTGTAGTATCCAGTTGTCTATTTCTTCTCGGCATTACAAAGTGATAATAGATCCGCCTACAAAATAAGTTTGACTTAAATGCATGAGTGTTTATTATTAGATAACATCATTTTCTGCTAAACGCAGTGATGCACTTCTGCCTTGCAGTCTAGAAGTTTGAATTAAACCAAAATTAGTGAAATCCCTAAAATGGTCAAAGAACGCCACTACACATTTTAAAACACATTGACCACGGCATTCCAGATAAAGCTCAGACTTTGCCATAATATTGTCTCGATAAGTGCAAGGGTATGTCAAAAGCAATACAGCTGATCCCATTCACGGTTTCATGCATTCATCCGATATTAATTACGCGTGCCTGCTTTCGGGTGACGGAGGATAACTTTTCGCAAAAACAGTTTGTAAAAAGGCAGTTTACAGACATCGCCTTTCCACGAACCCGTCGGCTGCAGCGCGTAAAATGCTCGCAAACACAACGCGCATTGTTGCACAGACACACCAGTCGTCGTTGCCGAAACCCAACTTCGGTAGAGCGCTGATGTTATGCTGACCACATTCGTGATGTGCCGAAACGCGTGGTGGTGGTGGATTCGCTTTCCAGAATGAGTTGCATGTGGCTCGTCAAAGAGCGCCATTTCGCCCTTGGCTTGACAGATTGCGTCAGCCTGGTTACAGGACGGCCAAGAGTCATGTAATCGCATGTCACGGCAGAGGTCGTTTCGTGCTGTTTAGATAAGGCCCGAGGCAGATTGTGCCCCTTGAACCGATGGTGGGATCGGAGTGAATAAATAATTATGTTTGGCAAGGAATCCGGTTTTAAGTCCGTCCCAGCAAAACAATGTTCTGTTTTGTTTCTCATTTTGTAGCTGTGGACCTTTAATCTGAACTGACGACGTAACGCCTCCGCAAATTTAACATTAAGTCCAACCTTTTTACATTGATGGACTTCTGGGATCAGAGCTCGCGGCAAGCAATACTTGCTGTGTGAGCCCTGACCCCTACCATCCAATCGCGCAATTCCAGGCCAACGGTTGAATTTGGTGTCGAAAGTTGACGTCCCGCAATGCTCTGCGTGGTCCATCTTGCCCTCTGACGTCACCCGACCAGTTTAGAGCGGCCAGTACCGCCGGCTTCGGGCCATACCTACCTGTCAAGGACAACCAGTGCGCGCCTGAAGTGACCCGAACTGTCCTCACGTAGGGTGGTTGGATGGGAATGCAGGCGCCCTTACCAACTGATCTATCGGGACGGACCAATGTCAAGGTGCCACGTTCAAGTTGCTTTGAAAGAAGTGACTGTGCTTACGCTTGACAGACGACAAAGGTCAAATATGAAATAGTTGACCATCAATAGCTAGAGCCACCCCTCATTTGAAGGAATAACTTTGAGGTCGCGGGTTAAGTTACCTCGCTGCACCCTCCATGGCGAGGTCACTACGCGGAAGGATCAAATCAAATGTTCTTTGTGATGGTGAACTCTATCCAAAAGCTGCTGTAAAATTTCCAGTAAGCAATGTTGGAAGACCAAGGCCAACATTGGGCCCCAACTCAACATGGGAAGGGGGGGGGGGGTTAGGGCCCTCACAAAGCACTGCAAATCGCCACCCGTGGTGGCGGTGACCACAGGTCCCACCCATGCTGCTCACGTGTAAGCGTTGGGGACATGTTACAACGCCCTCTAGGCCATACGTCGGTGGGTACACTAGCGCCACCTATTTACGCGTTACAGGGAGCTCTGCGAGAACGAACTCAACGTTCAACCTTAGACTAAACATGACTGTTGAAAGTCGTAGCTGTCTGTATTAAATCTAGAAGAAATGGTTACACGTGTGCGTATTGGTAACCCAATGAGATCTTCAAAACTAGAGGTTTTGTTTTTTCGGGCCTCTCGAGCTTGCGTTGCACATCCGCCTCGTTCTGCATTGCGTCACAAACACAAAACAACAGCACAAAAACACAGCTTTTCGACCCGGCCGAGGCATTTAACACATGTTTTCAACTATGGGGGCAATGAATGATGTGGGCACTCCAAACTTTTGCTCTACCGGGTCCAAACTGACGACTAACGACCACACCATCAAAGCAGCGTGATGGCCACTGCCACGGGGAAGGGGCACGAAAAAGGGTAGTGTATCAGCGATCGTAAGTTCATATGATGCCAGAAATTGGATGGTATGCTAACCCCGCAAACTTTAAGACGTATACACCATGACATTTACCGTACACGTTTTACAACAGCTGTTCAAGCTGCCTGAGGGGATAACTTTATTTACGAAGAATAGCGCCGCCATTGCCGCGAGTGGGGTGCGATGTGGTTACGGGGGTATAGCTGTGTATCGCAGTGAGATCGGAACTAAGGGTGGCGCATGCATACCCACATTTGCGTCTGGAGCCAAATATATTGTAGTCTGCTGGTCACCAAGGGATCTGGGGATAGCCGTTGCATTCACAAAGCAGCTCAGACAGCGCATTGTCTTGCGTCGATTTCGCCGGGTGCGCCGGGTGTGCCCAGCTCCGCGGAGTGCCGTCAACCAACGTGAGTAAGCGCTTTGTTCTAGGCTGGATCTTGAGTTGAAGGAAGTGTTATTATGTTCCCTGATGCAGCCTGCACAGGATGTGAAGGAAATTCCAGCTTTGTCTTCCATGGTGAATTATCCTTAAGCTACAGAGTACAGTAGTCCACATGGATCGTCAGGACTATTTATTGCCACCTCATGTTTGGTTACTTAACCCTCAGTGTCAAGTCATCATCACATATTTATTACTAAGCTGTGGAAAACTCAACTAAGCTTCATGCTTGCATACCAAATATCAAGGACCTATTGGTGCCCAATTATATTTGGGCTTGGATCTATAACTTGTTGAGCCATTTTTATTTGTTGAAAAAGTGGGATGTGAGTAAATATATTAAGCCCATGAGGTATGCCCCCATTGTTTTTGCATTATTAAATCTCTTAGTTTGGGGGTGGGATGAGGTTTTACCAACCAACTGCATGCTAGTGAGTCTGCAAGCCATGGCACACATGCCTACAGGATGCTTGGGACAGTCAGAATCCTCTCCCATATAGGATAGTAAGTTGCCCCCATGGAGGCAGATTTTGTTAATCTAGAGTATCCCAACAACATGATTTACCATCAGATTTGGTCACCTGTGATGTAAGTAATTTTAGGGTATAATTGATCATAGAGCACATGATGCCCTCAATAGTTAACTTCATTAATTTCTGCTCCAAGATTGTGATGAACTGCCCGAACTAAAGCCCAACAAGATCTTGTCAAAATTTCCCATGGTGTGCAGGTTGTCCTATAACACAAAGGTGATAGGAGTATATAAGAAAAGATGAGAAGTAAATGTAGCAGGACTAGCTTATGATGCTAGTAAGGGCAACAGGATAGTAGATCAATGGAGCAAGCTACCTGGTGAAGTTATCTATACTGGGTCAATATTTGTTGTAATGCTGAAAGGAAGAAGAGTAGCTATTTTATTGCTTTGTTTGATTGTTCATGCAATTTTTTATGTTTTCATTGCAGTAGGTATTAAATGGCCATCATGAGTTAGATTGGCATTAACTGGTCAACATGAGTCATTTAAGACTTCAAACCTATTTTGTTATTTTTTATCCTACATTTTCTTTTCTAGCCAGCACACAAATGCAAGATTCTGATCCTGAAAATCAGGTTCAAGACCACAGCATGTCATGGGAAGTCATGAACAAATTTTTGCCAGCCATCAAAGCACACTGAAGCCCCACTTTGCACTTTGGAGTATTTCACAATGCTGCTTTTTAATGTGTTGCTTTAATGGAAGTGCCATCAGCAGAGAGGTTGCACCAAGTGGTACTTGCCCCCAGTCACCCATTAGTAACTCCAAAACCATGCAGGAATCATGCAATGCAATTGGTAAACCCCTTCAAAAAAGAAACAAGCCAATTAATCAGGGGAATACATTTACACAACACAGCTTTTGGTAATCCTAAAGAGTAACCCATCATATTATATAAGGGTAACCTTCAGTTTTAAGCTTATGCTTTGTAGAGTAATACAATCACCATTGACTTATGCTCCTCTCTCTACCTCCAACATTCATGGTGAAAATATGTGTGCTGGCAGTCCTATGATGGGTTTTCACAAGTTGTAATTTCAGCCTTTTAATTATCATATGTCAATTAGGCCCAGATTTTGTGAATGCAGTTTCAGAATGGTGCTGATTTTCTTTGGAATAATCCAGAGCAAACAATTGTGATTACAACTGTTTGCTATGAAATAAACACCACAGCAACATACTCTAGTTGCCTGCACAATAACAAAACTACATTGATGCATTCAACTTTAATACATAATGTAATAGGCATGAAGCTTGAGACAAATTTAAAGGAAGGTCAAGTCTTCAAGAATACCAGTTTTATGCATACTTTTGAAGTTTTTCAAGCTGATCTGAATGTCATTACTAAAGACTTTTGGTGGGCCCAGTTCGATATTGTTCATCATTGCTTTAATTCATTCACCCACCCAGTTTGGATGGATGCCATTTGATAGAGATCAGAACCTTGTTTTCACCTAATTATTGGGTAACATCAGCATTTTCCTGAAATGTTCATGCTGTTGTTATCATGGTGATGGCTATGTTGGTCATATGGGGGAATGCATGTGTGTGGTCTCAGTGAACACTGCCCCCTCAGATGACATGTATTGAGTTTAGTGTGTGGAGAAGCTGCCAGAGTTACTGCATGGAAACCATGCTGCAGTTAATGCACTGATAAGTTTGTTGATGCAGAGGTGGTATAGATGGTAAGGGTATATGGCATGTGCTCTTGTTGCCGCTTGATGTGTCTTTCAGGGATTCAGGCTTTGTATTTGGCATAAAGTTTTCCTCTTGATTTTCCAAGAATGCATATTCTGTGATTTTATGACCGAGTTTTTCCAGGAATGTTTGTCTTGCACTTGGAAAGCATCGTTATCATGGTTGAGAGACAGGCCCTCAGAATAGAATTACAAATGCTTGTATATTTTGCATCGCACAGAGCATTCCTCTTGTGACGTTTTGTTCTTGGGCACCACATGACTCTGCTGGTGCCATTATGACATGCCAACTTTGCATAACTTCATAGTTCAAGCCATGCGCTGACGGGAGCTGGCGGTGTCGCGGCGGAGGCTTCAAAGCCGTCTCCTGTGTGGCAGCCGGTGCTGGCGGCGCCGCGCACCGGCCGCCGCCGGTGACCTGGCTGGGGCGGCACCTGGCCGTCCCGCGGGGGCCGGCCCCCTCGGAAGTTCGCACCACCTGGCTGTCGGCCACCGATCGACCTGATGAGCGCCTGTTTGCTTTCAAATCAAACACGGCCGGTCTCGATGGCGGCCCAGATGTAAATACCCGGCTGCCGCGGGCCGGCAGCGCCTGCCAAGGCGGTGCCGCTGGAGGCGCCGGCGCAGAGGCACCCCGCCCGCGCTGCGCACGGCAGCGGGCCGAGACGGTGCTCGGCAGTGCCCCTCGCATCGCGCGCCAGTGCCGCCGCCCGCGAGCCTCCCACCATGGCGGACAGGAAGGCCGGCGACCACCTGGAAACGGACATGGAGAGCCGGGAGCTGCTGGGCACCTACGGCATTCTGGTGGCCTTCCTCCTGTTCCTCTACGTCATGTACAACATCATCTACTGACGGCGCCCGGCCGTGACGGCCTGGCGCCATTCCGCGAGCGTGGCTGCGGACGTGTGAGGAGCGAGTACGTACCGGGCGCGGCACGCCCGCTGCCGACGCCAGCTCCGCACTAACGGCACCGTCTCAGGCACGCTTCCTGTGGCCGGCTGGCTGACTGGCTGTTTGGCCCGCTTCTGAGGAGCGCGGCAGGCTACTGGTGCCGTCCAGACGCTGCCTCGTTCAGCCTTGACGCGGGCTTCTGTGGTCGTGTGGAATGCTTGCGGTTTGGAGTCTCGCAGGCTAGAGAATCCGGGTACAGAGTGCGTGCCGTTTGGTCTACTTCCGAAGTATTGTGCTGGTTTGTGATTGCTTCTGTCCAGGTGCTTCTGTCGCTCCATCTAGGCGGTTCTGTCCATCTACTCACCTGACGCCGGCCTGCGGGACCAGCGCTAGATGGTCCTCCACTCCTGCACGTTGAACGTGGACGTGTTCCGTCCTGTCCTGTCGCGTGAGGTTCAATAACAAATCCCAGGCACCGACGGCCAGGTGTCACCCGGATCCCCGCTCATGCATGGTGTCGTCTGATCATGACCGGTTAGTTATGCAGTCCACGCGCTTTGCCATTGCCCCATGGGCTTGCCAGCTGTTGGCTGCCAACCCGTCTGGTCGTGTAGGATCTCAGGAGTGATGTCAACCGTGTCAGTGCACAGGCCATTACATGTGTTGCACGTCCTTGTCCGCGTGGTCATCGCCGTCTCTCAGCCGTGCATGTGGTTCACGGCACTCCGGGGAGCCTTCAGCTTTTCAAGGCACGTTTAATCAGTCGTGATCGAGGCGGGTCAAAGTAAAATTGGAGTGAAAATTGAAAATTGAAGTTGGAGTGGAACTGATTGAAGTGCAAATTCTGTGCTCTCAAGTTATAATGGCCCCCAGTTTGATGTCATGCACCTGTTATGCTCGGTCACTTCAAATTATAACCAGAAGCCTTCTGCAGCTTTCAAATGAGCAGTTCTATATGATCGTTTTTTGTGTATCGTCCTATGAATTTCCAGAACGGGTGTTCGTTCTCGCGAAGACGGTTGTCCCGTAAAGTAAGAGACAAAAGAGTTTTACGGCATTGTTGACGTGAGGTGTTAGCGTCACGGATGGAGTAATTAATCGAACTATCGCCTCGCCTGTTATGCTAGTAATGGTAATGTTTCAGTCGATTAATTCTCCGGCCATCGTCAAGCGTTAATGAGTCCGGAGAAGGGTTTGATGCTGTTCGGACTTCGGCCATGTACGCGTCACAATCTGATTTTTTTCATTTCGTTGCTGAAATTCGAACCGGGGTGTTACCAGTCCAGCGCTCTACCACTGGGCTGAAGTAGGACGCCACGGACACCACGGTTGGGAAGGACACCACGGTTGGCTCAGTGGTAGAGCACTCAACTCGTAATCTTTCGAATCGACCACGGTTGGCGGACTGGTTGGAACTTGCCATGTGTAATAGCACACCGGACGAGGACGAAAATCTGGACAATTATCATATAATATATATGATAATTGTCCAGATTTTATAAAAAATATCCAGATATAATAAAAAAAAATGGACAATTATCCATCCGTGATACCATTTCAGGGTCCATTTAAAAGAAAGTTCATCACATTTGTTACAAGTGAAAATAATTTTGCCTTTTGTTTTCACACCAAGTCAAACGTGGTACTACATATATATCGTGGCGTAACGGCCTAGGTGTTGGTGCCGTCGGCTCCCATGGGGGCGGGGGGGGGGGGGGGGGAGAGTGGTTGTCAGGTTTGAGCCCCGGTTGCGTCAAAGTCTCTGAGCGCTAATATGGCTACTGCAGTCGGTAGCTCTCCGTAAAAGGGTGCGTTACTACGTGCGCCGTATTCCCTCTTATAACCCACAGACGTGGGAATATCCTGTCATCATGCTTTCTAAACAATGAGCATATTAAGGAACGTACGGAAGAGACGCACTACGTACGGTCACTCGATTCTACGAATTTAGGGGAGGAATAGCTGTAAAGTTCAGCACTTCCTGCTGAAGCAATCCGTAGGTGGACTACACACACTGCTATGAATAGGGCGGGCGACAGTCGATTTCTCGAAACAAAGCCGGAATGTAATTGAAAATAATCGAAGGGCTCTCCAGAGATGATTGAAATGATCACGCCGGAATAGCAAAGAGATTGAACCTCAAAGTTACGACGCTGGCTTCCAAAACTCCAGATGCGCGCGATAGAAGACTGCATATGATTGTGAGAACTAAGAGGGTTTGCTGACATAAGTTAAGCAAGTGGGCAGTTCAAAGTAATGCGACATATGAGACAGGACAGAGGTAGTTGATGTTCATTTGTGAACCATTCTACTGTCGTTTTGAATTCGGTGTCGGTGTCGTCTGTGCAGAGCGCTCTAGATTTTTGGTTCAGAGCTCTCCACAAACCGTGATTTCTGCAGGGCTGGCAGAAACGTGACTGCAGTTTTGATGCCAGATATGCGAGAAAACAAAGCCCGCCCCAGTAACGGTGGGCCAGGTCAGCTGGGATCAGCTGGCCCGCTATTATGGGAAACGGGTGTAGGACGGAGCGGAGAAGGGGGGAGGGGGGGTTGCGTCAGACAGATACATCAAACATCGCGCGATGCCAATCTGGGCCGGATTTAGGTGAGTAAGGGTGTGTTGTGTTGGCCCGGCTGCGTCCTGTGCTACTTCTATCTGTGGCGTCATGTGGGCAGGTGGGCAGGACATCTAAATCAGCTGAGATTCCAATCCTCGAAACACGCACGGTATTTGTGCCGTTGAGTTAACGCACACGTATGTACGGATCTATCCAGTTTATGTCGATATTTATATTTGCGCGTGTTTATCCGTCCATCAACTGTATGCGTATCTATCTATCTGCATCTGTTCTCGTAAGCGCACCATACACATATTAATTACGGAACTGAACCCTGGTGGGCCAAGGAACATCTGGCGGCCAGGATCTGATAGCTGCTGGAGGTGCTTGATCCGAATGTTGCGCGCGGGATGTGCCAGCACTTGCGGAGTGACTCCTTTTGTAAATGCCACTGTGGCCTTGAATTAAAGATGTAATTGCTACGCTGAAGCTAGCGACATGTCGACTCCGTAATCTTAGATAATTATGCGGGTATCAGTAAGCATAAGTTACGGTATGAAACTACTCCACTTTATTGAGAGGAACTGTAATTTGTGCTTCTAATGGCTTGATGGCTATCCAAATATATTTTGGGCGCAGACTCATGTTCCATGCCGCCCTTTATCAGAGAATGAAAACAATGTCATGGAAGCAGAAGAATCGCTGTCGTCGTCTTGTCTGACTTCATCCGCCCTCCTGTCGGACTATGCCAATATCCCCAAATAAACGATCTTGACCCCTTTGACGGCATTGGCTGCCTCGATGTGGCGATTCTGGGCAAGATATCAAAGCCGTTTCCAGCATTTGACTGTTATCCCGCTGCCGGTCACACGGAGGAGCCTCGTTTCCAAACATTGACGATAGAGCCAGCACGGGTCGGCCGTTCAGGAGCGGGTGGGAGCACGGCGCGGCCAATCTGGGCCCGCTGTGAACACGGCGCTGCCGGTCGGGGTCCGTTGTAAGCACAGTGCCGCCAGTCTGAGTCCACTGTAAGCACGGCGGCGCCGGTCCGGGCCCGCTGTGAGCACAGCGCCACCGGTCCGAGGGCAGGGGCGGCCTCCCCTTGCTATCCGAGCGGCCCGCTGCAGGGGCACCGGCAGCACTACTGCCGACACTGCTCTCCGCCCTCCGGCCGGGACCGGGGGTCAGGTCACGGGACAGGCCGTTCAAAGCGCCGTCGGCCCGTGGGACCCGGGTCTGACCCCGGGCCGGGCCGGGCCGTGCTGGGCAGTGGGGCGCGACGCTGTCGGTGGTCCTGCCACCGTCGCTCCACAGCCTCCGTCGGCTGGTGGCGGCGTGTGACGCGAGACGCGAGATGGGCCTGCAGTGGCCGCTAAGCTGCTCTGGCCGGGCTTCGGTGCTGCCAGACTCGACGGTCCAGTTGCGGGACGGAGGGCGGAAGTGGGAGGTCATCTGTCTGTAACTTGCGGCGGCAAAGTTGCAGCGTGTCTAAACCCCCGGCCTTGGAATGGTGATCAAAGCTAATTTGCCGTCTGTGAGTATTCGACCCGTTGTGAGTACGTCAGCATCCATTACAGACGTGTAAGACATGTTTTGTTGTTTCGGGCGTTTCACGTCCATTTCGTCATTCAAACTTTTGGCTACCGTGGTATTTGTGAGCCTCTGACTGCCCCTGATACCCCCTTGAATGGCAGCTGAGCCTCGTCAGCAAGTCATGACCTAATTTTCGAAATATTTTTCTGGTGTGAAGCGTTATTTTCGCTGCGTAAGCCGGCTGAATAATTCATTGTTGTGATTAGGACCTCGCCATCATTATTTCTGCCCTAATCGATGACGTTAAACTGGTACAGCCGGCGCTCAGCAAGGCTGCATTTCAAACTTGCAGGCGTTTTGTTAGTGTTTGGCACCATTTTTTTGTGTTAATTTCAAATTATTTGCCACTTTCATCTGCTACGTTTTAAGCTTGCATGCATATCGAGCCAGCGATTACGTCCATGCATTACGATAAAATGAGCTGAATGGCGGAATGTTTCTTTGTTCACTACATTGCTCGTCTGCTGGCTTTTTGTTCGCCTCCACGGTTGGTGGACTGTAAACAAAGTTGGCACGGACTCCGACTAGAGTTTCGTCACGATCTCGTGACTTCCGCAGCGAAGTTGGGAGCCAAAAACGCCCTTCGAGCCGACCTCCAGATCCATTGTTTCTTGAACGTTGGCGTTGCCGGGTGGCCGTTGGGCTTCGGCCACGGTACGGGCTCGGTAAAGCCCCTTCACCTTGCACAATGCGGTCATGCCCTCGCCCGGTCGGCACAGGGTGCCCCAGTAGTCCCGCAACGTCAACCAGCAGCCTTGGCGCCCTCCTGATGACCTGCGCTGTCATCTGACACGCCGCAGAATCGTGTGCTTTGCCTGCAGCGCCGTCAACTCCGTGGGGCATGGGCGGCCGCCGTGCGCTGTCATTATCGAGCCTGCTGCATCGTGTCGCGTCCTGCGCCACGCTCCGTGACCTCCTGCGGCGTGCAGAGGCGTCCCGTGACGGCGTGGCGCGCCATCCCCGGGACGGCGCCGCTCGCCGGCTGTATTTTCTGGACGCTGCACTGCACAGGGCGTCCGTCAATCGCTGTTTGATTTGGCGGTCGGGTCCGCCGCGGCCGTGGAATCAGTTTTTTCGCCGGCTGCCGCGCCGCCCGGCGACAGAAGCGGCCCATGAGGCGCCCAGACGCGCCGCCCGAGCGGTCGTCCAAGCCGGCCGCCCGGCCCGGCTGAGGCGGCGTGCCTGCCACAGGCGGCGGCAAGCAAGCCGCCCGCCTCCTCGTTTGTTGTCGCAGCGCTGCGCCGTGTTGGTGTTACCTGTGGCGACGTCGCCGGCGGGCGCCACGCGCCCCGTGCTAATGGACGGCCGGCGCCGCTGGCAGCCGACGCGCCGTGGATGGCTCGCGGACAGGCGGCACTCGCGGCTGTTTCGTCGGCAGATGGGCGACGGAATGACGGCGTGATGTGGACACGGACGCAAAGGCCGCTACACAGTCGGGTTGGGGAATGCCACGGATTGGCCAGGGCGCGTCGATAAGAGGTCTTGAGTAGGCTGACCCCTCCGTCACGACACATCACGCGCGATGGCACTATCGTCCGCGTCGGCGCATCATCGAGTTGGCAACCCTGCCACGTGACGGGTGACCTGCGTGGGCCGCATGCGGGCGCCCCCATCGCCGCTGCCGAGCTCGACACATGCCGGCTTGGGGGGGGGAAGGGGGGGGGGGAGGGGCATTGGGCGGCGTGCAGCTTGCCGCTGGGGGCAGCGACACGCCCTGCACACCGCAGCTACTGGTGATAATGGCCTGTCGCCGTCAGCTATTCGGCGACTGACAGAGGTCCCCGCCCACCACCTGCTGCATTGTGTCACGCACGCTACATGCGGCGAAGGTAGGCCGCGTCGCCGTCGCAGGTGTACGACAACGCACACCACGGTATCCAGTCATGGATGCATGTAAAGAGGTGTGGCATGTCTTGCTTTCGATGAATCAGCTTTTTGAGGCTGTTTAGGAGGTACTGTTTTCTGCCATCTGAATGCCTCAGGAGCCGAACGCTTGTCGTGAGCGCAAAATGGCAATATCATCTAACTTCAAGATCCAAATTATTATCATGTCCTCATCGTTCGTGTTCCGTATTCCGCCTTTTCTCACTATTTCCTTCGTTGGCTCTCCGGTCGCATACCTCGTGGTCAGTTTTCGTCCGCTGCGTTGTCACACGGGCCGCGCCGCCTCCGCGCTGTTCTGCTGCAGCCTGCGGTAGCCGCCCGCCCTGCCCCCGCCCGGCGTCTCATTGTCCTGCCCGGCGGCCTCGCCACCGACCTGGGGCCGCCTCGGGCGCCGCCAATTAGCGCTATCGGCCATCTTTCCGGCTGGCCGCCGTGGCGTGGGCGTGCGGCCGTGGGCTCGGCAGAGTGGGTGGCGGCCGGTCGGCCGGCGGGCCGCATTCCAGCCGTGCTGTCGCCGCCCCCGCCGCCTCGGCCGCCGCCTCCGCGGCCGGGGACCGGCCGGACCGGCGACGGCCGGCTCGCGCGCCGTCTCCGGAATGCCACCCACCGGTCTGATCGCGGCAGGAGCGGGTCGGACCGGCCTTTTCTCTCACCGAAGAAGGGTGACGGCCGCTTTTTGTTGCCTCCGGCTGCGTATGCATAGCCACGCGGCGCGTGAAGCAGGAGCACGAAGGCGCGACGGTGGTTTATGAGAATTGTCCGGATGTTGGTGCAGGTGATCGAGGCGGCATGTTGTCCAATCTCGCGGAGTCGGCCATATTTGTGTGACGTAGTCCTGTGCTCATGAGTGTATTGAATGGGCTTCGTAGGACCATGACCCATCAGGCGCCGATCGTTCCACTTTATTGGGGTCACGCTGCACTCAAATTGCGCTGCTTGGCTCCCAATTGCGTTGACATACAAAGATTTCGTGTAGATCAGTCGATCTGATCCGATCAAAGCGACTGGTATGTTTGCTGTCAGGTGCCGTGTGTATTTAGAACTCGTGTTTCCTTCAATCGCCGTCCGCCAAGAGAGGGAAAAGGTTGTTCAACTCTGCGTTAAGTAAGCAAAGTGGGGTGTGAACTTGTACGCAGCCATCAGCGAAGATTACCGTGGCAGGTGGTGTTTGAAAGGCGAGGGAGCGATACGTGGCCCGGCCCCTCCGTTCGCTAGGCCATGGTTGTGTTGTGCCAGATATCGTATTCGATCGGAAGCATTAGAATATGGATCGTGTCAGCAACTAGGTGCGAAAAGCATAATGGTCGGAACTCCCACAAAGTTTTCGTATGCTCTCAGGGCATCATTTGTTTCGACAGCCGACGTCAGTGCATCTTGTGGAGAGCATCCACCGATGTTCGGAGCCTCCAGCGCAGAGTGGTCTTCGTTGATCACGCCTGCGCTGACACGATGGTGGGTTCGGGTGATGGGTCGCAGTGATTGGTCGAATGGTCGCCCAGCCAGTCACCTGGCCGGCAGCGCGCGGCGCACCCTGCGGCATATCCTGGGCGCGGGTGACGTGTTAACACTCAGCGCCGGTGTCTCAGGGCGTCGACTGACGCAGGTGATGTAAACAACAGTCACGCGTGACTCCCGGCGTTGACCCGCTGGTCCACCAACGGGGCTGGCCGCGCGGCGACGAACCTGTATCCGTCCACGCAGGTGACACTGCCGGAGAGGACCATGCGGCGCACGGTATCCCGAACGTGCCGGTTCTCTAGGCTTTGGTGGATTCAAAAAGTAAATGTCTTTAAACGCGGTGTCTTGGCACGCCGCGTGTGACGACGACCCCGGTGGAGCGTGCCGGCCCGGGTCCCACGGGGACGCCGCCGTGCCCTGTGTGCCGGTCCGGGTTCCACAAGGACGCCGCCATTCTTCGGTGCGACGCCCCGGGACCCCGGACACGCCGGGCCCTCCATGTCAGCGGGCCGATGGCAGCTGCTGCCAGCAGCAACACGTTGCATCACGCGATCGGCATCCGCCAATGGTCCACAAATACCGGGCAGGCCGACTGGCTGACGAGTGGTCGCCGAGTGAGCCACGTCGGGGTCACGCACGCCGTCGTCGCTGCCGCCTGCGGCCGCCGCCGGGCCGGCGGGCTTGCCGGCAGCGGCCGCCCGCCGGCGCCACTGTTTACCCGGCGCCGGCCCGGACAGGTGAATTTGGCGCTGCGCAGAATGATCGGGGAGGAATATAAACAGCGCGCCGGCCGCCGTCCGTCCAGGGGCGCGGCGGGGCCTCCTGGCCCTGACCTGCCGGCGCGGCCGCGGCCGCCGGCTGTACCGGCGTGCCAGCCGAGGAGCGGAGGTGCCCGTCCGGCCGCCGCTTCTGGCGTGCGATGGCCGCGTGCCACTCTTCCATGGCTCAGGTGGTGGCGTGGATACCGCATTGTCGGTGGGCTCCCTGGGCCATTTCACACCCGGGCCCTGTCTGAGCCGTCAAGGGCTCTTGAGATCTGGTCAGGCGTCGAGCTCACGGACTGGACGAGAAAGCTATTGTTCTTACCCGCAGCTTAGTGCAGACGGCGTGGTTCCCTGGTGGCAAGGGGACGCCTTCACGCCTGCCGGGTGGTAGGTGACAGCCATGGTCTTTGAGGCGCCACAAAGTCGTCTTGATTGTTGTGGAAGTGACGTTTATCGTGATGCGTTATCTATCACATATCATTTCGTATCTTTCCAACTCGATGGCGGCATCTGGGCCGATTCCAGTGTCGCATATAATTTCCTCATGAAACCGATTATTTGTAACGACATTTCTCGACGCTTTTGTTTGACGTGAGTTCATAATCACCAAGCTCGAATGCTTCAGCTAAAGCCGGTATATTTGTCTTTCACCCATTTGCTTGGCCCAACCGTGAATCAATTCTTGACCCGTTTGCTTCAACTCGAGTTCTTGATCGCCAAGCTTCCGAACGCTCCCACGAACGCCGGTGTATTTTTCCTTCGCCTGTTTGCTTGATCTGTTATCCCTTGTATACGTGTTTCCGCGTTGCTTGGCGGTCGCCTGTAATTATTTGTCGGTCGGCTGGCAGCGGGCGCGGTGTTATGCAGGTGGCAGGCGGGGGCGACAGCTGACGCGCCTGCCGGCTGAGGCGGCGGCCTGCTCGCCGACGGCCGACGGCGGCGGCGGCGGCGGCCCGACAACCGTTACCCTTTGTTCGGCGCGGCCGGCATGTGATGGCTGGGGTCAGCCGTGTCAGCTCGGGCCCGGCCCTGCTGACAGTGCGCCGCCGCAGCCAACCGGCGAGGGAGAGGGGGAGCTAGACGGGCTCATCGCGTGAGTGAACCACTCGTGTCGCGAGCGGCCGTGTCGTGGCGCCGCGCGGCATGGAGCCCCGCACGGGTGTGCCGGCAGGTAGCGGCCCCTGCAAACCGGTCTGAGTCGAGCCTCGCCGGCTACGGTTCATGTTGGATCGTGCTCGAAGCACATGATGGAACATGAATTTTCGATCGGAATCATCAGTGAAAGACGTGATGTTTTACCTTTTCCAATTACTGGTCATTAGTCCGTACCACGGCGGGTCACGGGAAATGCCGAAGGCTGCCTTGAGGCGAACGGGCCCCCTCTCAGCGGCGTCTGTGCTTATTGGATTGAATCACGACAGGTTAATTTGTGGGAAAGGGTTGGGCCGCCCTGCAGAGGTGCCCTATGTGCGGGGTTCTTCACCGTCGTGAGGCTGACTGTGCCGGAGCGGTGGCGTTTTCACTGAGCCCTGCCCGTCCGAGCCCGCGGCGGCACTGACTCTTAGTCTGAGTCAGAGTCGGAGCATGAGTCAGATGAGTTGGTCGGCGACTCCCGGGCGGGGCCGCCCGGCCGCGGCCGCGGCAGCGCTGGATTAAGGCCGCCGCGTCTGCCATCAGCGGCCGGCGACGAGCGGCCGCGAGGGGGAGGGAGGCCGTGCAGACGGCGACGGGCCGGCCGCACGGCCGTACATTCCGAGCCGGTCGCGCCGGCCCGGGCACATCCGGCCGGCCGCCGCCTGTGCCGACTTGTTCACGGCCGGCGTGTCTGGAGACGGCTGCAGCGGTGCCGGCCGGCGGCGGGCCTCAGACGGCGTCGGCACCGGGACCGGCCGTGTGGTGTGAGTGTGTGTGCCGGGGAGAGACTGCGCAGCTCCTCCTCGGGCGATCCCCGCCGCGGAGTGATCCTGTGGACGGGCGGGGTGTCCCTGCCGGCGACTGGCTGACTGACTGACCGGCTCACCGACTGGCGGAAGGGCTCGGTGTTGCCGCGGAGACGCCAGGTGTAGTCGGGCTTGGCGAGCCGGCACCAACAGAGCGGACCACGCTGCCGGTGAGTCCTTGCCGAATTTCGGTGGTGCTGGGTCAACAGAAACAGGTGCTTATCACTGCCATTCGGAATCCAGTAGCGTGCATGGTGAGCCGGTCAAGCAGGAGTTGGTCTGTCCATACAGCTCATGTAACGTTTAAGGTATCATTCACCCTGAAAAGGTCTGATATTTCAATGTCCCCGGCATGTCCGTCAGCTGGAAGTTGTTGATATTTTTTGGTTGCTTCTAGAAGGTCTCCTTGAATCTTGATCTGCCCATCATCGCGTTTAGCGGCAGAGACAGCACCTGTCAAGAGCCCTCAGTGCAAACCTGGCGACGGGTGGTTACGAGGCCGCCGCTACGTGCCTTGTCTGCATTCATGTAGAGATCAAGGTCAAGCTGCCATATAAGCCGCAGCTCGGATGATTGGCATGACGGTGGTAAGGATTAAAATGCCGGTTTTCTGCGATCAAGTGGGGTCCTGAATTTTACGAGTCATCGTCATGCCTTGCCATAAACTAAGCGTCGGAATGTCTCCGTCGTTTCTCCATCTATGGTCTCGACTGGACGCCCCACGGACGACAAGCGGTGTCATGGCGCTGTGTCAGCGACGCGCTTTCCCAGCTTCCGCCGCCTGTCGGCTGTATCCCAGCTCCCGCCGCCTGTCAGAGGCGGATCCCAGCTCCCGCCGCCTGTCAACCGGATCCCAGCTCCGCCGCCTGTCGGCTAGATCCCAGCTCCCGCCGCCTGTCGACTGGATCCCAGCTCCTGTCGCCTGTCTATGGGATCCCAGGTCCTGCCGCTTTTCGGCCAAATCCAAGCTCCCGTCGCTTTTTGACCCGATCCAAGCTCCCGTCGCCTGTCAACTGGATCCCAGCTCCTGTCGCCTGTCGACCGGATCCAAGCTCCCGTCACCTGTCGACTGGATCCCAGCTTCTGTCGCCTGTCGACCGCATCCAAGCTCCCGTCGCCTGTCGGCCAGATCCCAGCTCCCGCCGCCTGTCGGCTGTATCCCAGCTCCTGCCGCCTGTCAGCCGGATCCCAGCCCCCGCCGCCCGTCGGCTGTATCCCAGTTCCCGCCGCCTGTTGGCTAGATCCCAGCTCCCGCCGCCTGTCAGCCGGATCCCAGCTCCCGCCACCTGTCGGCTGTATCCCATCTCCCGCCGCCTGTTGGCTGGATCCCAGCTCCTGTCGCCTGTCTATCGGATCCCAGCTCCGCCGCCTGTCGGCTGGACCCAAGCTCCCGTCGCTTTTCGGCCGGATCTAAGCTCCCGTCGCCTGTCAACTGGATCCCACCTCCCGCCATCTGTCAACCGGATCCCAGCTTTCGCCGCTTGTCGATCGGATCCCAGCTCTGGCCGCTTGTCGATCGGATCCCAGCTCCCGCCGTCTGCCGGCCGGCGGCCGGTCCCGCGGGACGCCGGGCGCCGGCCGACCTCTCCTGCCACGGACGCCACGCGCCGGCCGACCTCTCCTGGCACGGCCGGTCCGATCTCGGCCGGCTGAGCGGCCGCTGATTGTCTTGCGCCGCCGCGGGACGAGCCGGCCGACCTGCCCGGTCAAGGTCGCCACCGGCCGGGGATTGATCGGGCCCGGCCCGCGGCGCGGTCGGCCGGCGCCGTGCAGAACGCCGGCTGGCTAAGCTGTGAACGCCTGACACCCTCCCGAGAGAGCGTCAGGAAGGCGTCCCGTTCGAGCGCTCTGACGTGGGCGGCGCCCTGCCAGAGCTCGTTAGTTGTGGGATTCTGGGGCGCGGCGACTGTTGCGGGGCGTTCGCGCCCACGAGCCGCTGCACAGCGGTCTGTCAGCTGGTGCGCATCGGACTCATAAATGCTCGCCCGCGGAGCTAGTCATATCGGCGACACGGCCCATTTATTATCCTGCAAGTCCCGGATAATGAACCTCCCTAAAGGGAGGTGTGGATTGATGTGAATGCCAGTGTTGGTGTCAAGTTGCATATCAATGGCGAGCGCTGGATACGTGGAAAAGAAAGCGGTTCAATTGTGGAAACAACATCACGATAACATATTTTTGCAAACACCACGTGCATGTGCATGTGACTAAGTTCTGTATATTTTACTTTCTCCGTCGTAATTCGTAGTTGGTATTCTCTGGAATTATTGCCGTTGCTGTTATCAACTCGGTGCTCTGTTGATTTGTTGCATATTTAGGGACACTTAGCTGTGCGTTGGTTTTGGCATGGGGTATGTTTTGTCTGTGAAGGTTCATGGCGCCGTATTTCCACCACGCCGGCCTTCGGACAGTCTCATATTTTCTTTTGCGCCCTACTGAAAGCAGCGTAAGGAATGCAGTGGAATGGATTGAGACCATTCGACGGCGAGGAATCTTTTCCGCTGCATGCAGACGGCCTCGTGGAGGCACGCGCTATGCCTTACATGCTAATTTTCAGACAGGAGCATGCACATGATTTCGGACGTATTGTGAGCATGGTCTGAATACACTAGTTCAACACGTTTCCCGTTCAATCACCTAAATTGGACGTTTCATGACTTTTGATCCGGGATTTCATGTGTTGTTCCTCAGTTACTGGGGGCAGATTTCATTCAGTCTCGCTCGTTACCCGAGTGCTCTTTCCGCCTGGTGATACACGATATGCGCTCCGGCACGGCAGCCGGGATTGGGCTGAAAGAGCCGCACCACCGCCGGCTGAGGTGACCTACTCTACCGCCGTGACCTCCGACCATGATGCCGCGCCGCCGCCGGCTGAGGCGACCCACGGCTGGCGGTCACGGCCCAGCACCGCGCCGCCTCTGCCGCACACCGGAGCCCTGGCGCGGCACGGCGCGCCGCCGGCCGCACGCGGCGGCTGGCGCCACCTGGGCGATCTGGAGGCAGGTGGCGCTGCAGGCATCCGCTGGCTTCAGTGCCCTTGGCTGGGGCTGGTTGTCGGTGCACTCTTGAGAATATAAACAAGGCTCCGCTCTCTCCGTTGCGTTGTCGACGTCTCATTGTAGCCCCAATAGACTCCGGTACGGGGAGCGTATAAGGTGTAGACCCTGGGAAGTGTAAAACTTCATGTGAGAAGGTAGTCTCTTGCCATAAGGAGGGAGTTGCTCGCATATGTTTCCGCTTTGTTTGTTTGTTACGTTGCATTGCGTTGCGCGTTTCGCGGTTGTGCGTTTAGGATGCTTATGAACGTGTTAAGCGCACTCAGCACACCAAATCAATATTTATATTAAGTTCGTGCAAAAATATGGAATGGAGGACGGTGCGTGGTTTTTTGGTTGCGTGATGAAGACATACAATTATAACTGAAATGCTCAGTACGCGTGGGTTCAGCTGCTCCATTGGGCACGGAAGTGGTATGCTTGCATATTTGCGCTGCTGGACTTGCGACTTTTGGAGGGGATATGTTGCGTCGAGGTTCCCAATTACGTTTCGAATGTTAACTTTTCTGTCTTTTTGAACACTTACGGTGATGTTCGGTTTGACGTTCAGTATACCAGGAGGCGGCGGTTTAAGAGCAGTTATGAAACATTTGTTGGCATATATTGTGAAAGAACTCATGTTTTCAGTCGTGTTCATTGTCCATATCCACTAGCCACACTCGTCTGATTGTTATCACTGACGCTCTTCAGAAAGACGAACAATCAGAAGCTCAAGGGGTTCTTGCTTACTTCTATGTGGTTACGGTATGATCTTGGTTTTCACCTCCATGCTGTAATTCAGATGACCAATTGTCGGTTGTCGCTATCGTGTGCAAGTTCGCTTGAAGCATGTTTGAGGGCACGAACAGCGCCCTGTGCTATCGATGGCGGCAACACTGCGTTCGTTCCTGGGCTATGGGCTTAAGTGGAGCTGCGCTCTCCGAGCCGCGTACGTCCTGGGGCTTGTCTCTTACTCCCGAAATCGCGTGCCGCGTTAGGAGTCAAATCAAATCGTTTAAACGAAGTTAAAGATTTGGGAGCCAGTAGACGTCCCTCGAGGGGACGTCTCGTGACACCGCCACGCCCTATGTGGAGCGTGGGCGGCCTGTGGACTCCGCCATGCCTCACGTGGAGTTTTGGTGGCCTGTGGATTCCGCCATGCCGCATGCGGAGTGTTGGCGGCCTGTGGATTCCGCCGTGCCGCATGTGGAGCGTTGGCGGCCTGTGGATTCCGCCATGCCGCATGTGGAGTGTTGGCGGCCTGTGGATTCCGCCATGCCGCATGTGGAGCGTTGGCGGCCGGTGGCCTGACCGGTGCTGCCGCTGCCGTTCGCAGGTGCTGACTGCCGAGTGAATGGTGTGCGCGTGCGCATGAGAGCGTGACCGCTCGCCATGGATACGCTGAGTCGCAGCTGGGGCCGGCCGTGCCGCACGTGCGGCCAGCACCACGCGCGCCACGAGCCGCATGTGTACGACTACGTGGAGGAGGTGGACGAGGACCTGACGTGTCACATCTGTCTGCAGCCGCTGGTCGGGTAAGTGCTGCTCCCCCCCCCCCCCCGCCCGCGCCACCCCTCGGCGCCACCTCCGGTACCCGCGGCCGTGACTGTGACGCGTTGGATGGGCTCGGGGAACGTGCGAGGCGTGTCGAAAGGGGTTTTGCGGCGATCCGTCGAGGTCGGATCACCTACGTGGTCGAGCCACCTACCCATGAGAAGTACCTACGCTGATAGGATGAGTGGCACAGGGCCGGTGAGCCCGCGTGATGTGGTCGGCTCGGGTACTGGGCGCGGTGAGCTGACGTGTCTCTGGCTCCCGTGTCGTTCGACACGTGAAGTGCGGTCTTGCCGTCCTGTGACCGCTTGTACTAACGTCTCAACGGGCGGGTGGCGGCGTCGGTGTATGTGACCTGGGTCAGGTCGGTGCCTCTGGCTCTCCCCGAGTCACTGCCTGTATTGTGTGGGGTGTTGGAGGACCCAATCTCGCTCGCTGGTCGCCAAAGACCCCGTTAGGCGTGCATTAAATAGGCATCAAAATACAACGCTTGATGTGTGCCTGGGGTCGGGTCGGGTCGAGTCGGGTCGGGTCGGGTCGGGTCCCTCGGGCCCAGCCCCTGACGCTGTGCCCACCGCCACAGGTCGCTGGACACGCCCTGCGGCCATACGTTCTGCGGCGCCTGCCTGGTGCCGTACCTGAACTCGCACCAGAACTGCCCCATCTGCCGAGCGGCGCTCACCACGCAAGCGTGCCGCTCCTCCCCGCTCGTGCTGCAGAAGTGAGTAGCCAGTCGCCGCCCTCGTCGCTGTGAGGGCTTCTTCAGTATGTTTGCCATCGTCGCACCACCTGCAATGTGGCAGACGGATCCCATCACGCCACCTCCACGCGTTCCGCAAATAACTCCTGGTCCGCTCCGGCGCTCTCTTAAAGTTGCAAGTGTCGGCGGTGCGATGGTGAGGTAGTTCGCCGTCCGCGAGCCCCAGTCGTCGTCAGCGGCCGCGGCGACCGGCCGCGTGTCCGCACCGCGCTCCGGCGGCGGCTGCGGCCGATTGGACACATGCTGCGGCGGCCGCGGCCGCCCACGGCCGCCCGCGGCCGCCCGTGGTAGCCCGCGGTAGCCCGTGGTAGCCCGCGGTAGCCCGTGGTAGCCCGCGGTAGCCCGCGGTAGCCCGTGGTAGCCCGCGGCGGCGGACGGCGGCCAGTGCACAGAGGGCGTCCTCGTCTCGGCTGTAACGTGGCCGCCGCTAGTACGGGACGGCGGCGCGTGTCGGGGGCGATGCGCTCGCTGTCCGGACCCCAGTGAGCTCGAATCGCTTTTGAACTAGGGTGGGAGTGAAAAATTCCTTCAGAATAGACCGTGCGAGAGTGAAAAATTAAATTATCAAAAGATGGAACTTATGGGCTAGTGAGAGATGCTTCAGCGAACAAAGATATACATTTCAAGTGGGCATGGACGCAATATCATAAACCTTACAAAACTATTTTTTTAAGATATCAGGCCATTAAAGTGAAACAGAATGAAGTAAAGCATAATGATTTCATAACAGTATAATGAACATAAAAACTATCTTACACCAACCATTTGATGCTGCACTTTGCACTTCCCTTCCATAACATTTCTCAACACAAAGCAAAGCAAAGCAATTCAACAACAAACCAACAACAGAAAATTCAACAAGCATAAAGCACTCTTTCCCCGAAAGTAGCCAAATATGCCTAACCTGACGAGGCCTTACTTCATCTCATCCCGTTTAACCTGTTTGTACCACGGCATCATTTGGGAGTCACTGATTCTTGGACAATTTTTATTTCCACTTGCCATGTAATTTACCAACTTAACCTAACTTAGAGTAGCCCACATGTTGAACATCATTTCAACTCACCTCACCTATCTGTTGATAGCAGCACTTGTGATAAAAACATGATAGAGATCATCTTTGGCTGGTTTCAACTTCCATTTTAATTCAGTTCATTTGTGTCAGCTTGTGACACCAGGCAAAGTTAACAACACACAAATAAAAACACTTCGAATCACTCTGAACAACGAATTCTGAGTGCATGGTTAACCTATGTGAAGGGCAATATTGAGTATGCTCCACAAAACAATCTGTTCTCCAAAATAGCATAACTTTTAGATGACTATACCAGTGTTTCTGCTTGTCTTTTCAGCTGCAGCAAAAGCATCTATTTAGGTTTGTCCATTCATATTTAATGACAAAGTTGGAGATATTGGCTTTATATTTTGAATGGGATGGTCTGACTTCTTGCAGCATACTGATATTTACCTCATATTATATTTGCTATGCTGCTTAGAGTATCCCTGTGTTAAAAATATAGTGCATTTATACTGTACAGTCATTTGCCAGTCAGCAAACCATGTCAACTATGGACAGCATCTGGTTAAAACAACCATGATGGACCACTTCAAGAAGTTTGAGGCAAAAAATCGAGAACATGGAACTAAATAAGCCAGTTATATGCCTTGTGGCATCATAATTTGTCCTATGACAACGCTGGAAATATTAAAACAGAAAATGGCTGACTCTGGGTACAAATCATGTGTTGAAAGCAGGTAAGGTAGGCTATTACTTGCTCCACAGGAGACCTACTGGCTTTATAGAGGTACACTTCTTCCTGCTACCCCCGCCCCCTAAACAAAAAGTCGGTACCATTCGCATGGCTTGCTGACAAGGTCATCCCACCCACCCCTAAATATAAATATCAATCATGTCCACCAACCTACGAGATAAAAATGCGGCACAAGTAAGAGGTGTGCATGATAAGCAGTTCCTGAGCACAGAATCTCGCCATCAGACACTTCTGTATTAGCTGCGTCAGGTCTGTCCCAAAGCCATGTATGGCAGCATAACGTAGCCTGGTCAGACAGCGTGGTAAAGGCTTACTGGAGGTTTAACAGGGCAAAAATGGAGGTAAAAACAAGTTTCGTGCTTCAAGCTGTTTCTTGATTCCCCGTAAACTGTTCACGCATGGGTGCGTATTAAACATATTTTGGGCGGCTGGCGAATTAATACGATTTCTGTATAAAATACGTGCAATTTTGCAGATGGAGCATTTTGCAGAGAAATTGGTCAACATTTTAAGCAACAGATGGTATCTTTAAGGGCAATCGAAAAGGAAAGAATAATATAGTGATATCACACTCGTATGATACCAAGACAAACAAAAGTAACTAACTAACTATAAAGACTGATAACTTTTTGGCAAAATTTTTGTAATCCGCTGATTTGACTTAAAATCTGTGAACATGAGCGCTGAAGCGGTGATATTCATCTCGTGAATTTTATTAAGGAAACATTTCTTGATTGTTCATTCCTGCATTTCGGGAGTGATGCAATTTAGTGGTCAAGTTTCTTCGCGTAAAAGAAATACGTGGAGTAAAATTATCTACCAAGCTTTGCTGGTGTTTGCACCAGACTCTGCTTTCGTGGTGTGGTGGTGAGACCAAAAATGTTGTGGATGCGTGAAAACCTTGCCTTTGGCACACAGCTGCCGATTGTGATGCATTTTGTAAACAAACCAAACTTGACACATGCAAGCGACTGAAGTCGCTGGGGCTCTTGGGCTTGAGGGTACCTGGCGCCCTTGCTCTGTGCATACATATACATGATCCAGATGTAGGTGAGGCAGGACATAGCCATAGGTGTCCAGGTTCTGTGGAGCCTTGTTTATGCTTGATGGTTTCAAGTGAGCTTGGTTTTGAATGACATCTGAGAGACTCAGAAAGGGAAATATGGGTTTGGCATGTGCGACTGGACAATATTACATAAGAGTGAAAAATTCACATCGAATAAGGGGAAAAAGAGTGAAAAATCCCTCCTCATAGGGTGTTGCTTCACACCCAAAGTCGGCAGTTCTAGGACGCTGCCGGGCCCTATGTCTGGCCGGCCGCCGCCTGACGTCAAGGGCGCAGCCGCCGCCGGCCGACCGCTCCGGGTCGTGGCTGTCGCACGGGGACGAGGACGTGGTGTGGCGTGCGTTCTCTGGCTCCAAGCAGGTGCTGTCAGCTTGCTCAAAGTTAGACTGGCCAAACGCATGAGATCGGAATATCACTGGCGACCATGGAATTGCGCCAAGCAAACTTAGAGTGATCAAGTCAAACCTAGGCGAGTGGCAATCCCTCTCAACACGACAATAGAAAAGAGAAATTTAATCTGCGCCGCATCTGCATAGGTCACACGAACGGGACGCACATGGTTTCCTCATCTCGGCAGAGCAAGCACCGAAATATGTTCGCTATTATCACGCGCTGTTCTTTGCTCATGTCCTCGTGCATTGCCCTCACTTCGCCAGCGAGAGGTATCGTCACTTCGGCCGTCATATGCAACGTAGATTGTCCTTGCGTTCACTCGTAGGCGAGGACCCTACTATCGACATGAGAGCAGTTATTGCATTTGTAAACGACATTGAGCTCACGATTATTTGTTCACCCTTACGGCCTCTTTTGACGCCGCACGACCCTGGTTGAAAGCACCCTGGCGTACTTACCCTGCACTCTGCGTGTTGCTACCGTTCATTTTGCACGACTTGCGCCTTTTGGACACGCTTCTGAAACATACAAAGCGAAAAGGCTCTTCCGTGTCGTCTTCGCACCGGCCATACCAATGAAACATATGGTGTATTGGTATCAGGAGGTCAAGCCCCACGACTCCGCGTTGTGACCACCCGCTGTCAGTTGCCCACGCGCGGGTTCAGTGTCGCCAGCGCACTGTTGAGCGTCAGAGATGCTTTGGCTGCAGCACGCGGCGCAGACTGTCCCAGCGTTCCCTCATTGTTGACGTCACCCTGACGAACCCTGTCGTTGACGTCAAATTCGCTGAAACGTCTATGCATGACATCGGTTTTAGAGTCATTTTCACGCTTGTTTGATGGCCCTTGACTCTGTGTTGTGTTGATGACTGTGTCTGTGTACCTAGTGGGTACGCCACGGATGGGCGGGACACATGATTAGCAATTAACATGGTTAATGGCGCAAAATAACCGCTGCGGTCGAATCGCCGCCAAACCCAAACATCATCACTGAACGCGTCCGCACCATCCAGGAGCGTGCGGTCCTCAGCTGGACCGCACGTGCTCTTACCCATCCCAATTTCACAGGCGATTCGCCAAGGATTTGTTCTGGATGTGTTTTTGCGGCGGAGATTTCGTCAGAAATGGCCTTTCATGTGAGGAAATTGTCGGATAGATGTGCGAGGGAGACCGCAGCTGTGGACATCATAACGATCGCAGATGGTGTTCGGCGCAGCTGCATATTGTCATAAACTAAGCTGGAGAACGTCCCGCGCTGAGTTTGCCTCGCACGTGACACGTTCGACTGAGCACACTGGACTTGGGTTGAGCGGAAACGGGGAGAAGGAATAATGGAACGTTTTAGTGAGCTGGATTGAAACAGGACATTGCGCGCGGCCCTGTGCACACATCCACCATAACAGCCGGGACCCTGTGCAGCTCAGGCGGCTTTGCGTCCTCAAAGGCCAAGCGAATTTTCAGCTGGCAGTTGCTTTCAAGGAGGCTTCCAAAATGGAACACCGCAGAGTAACGACGCGCACATGTACACCCTGATGGGCCCATCGTTCCAATTGCAGACCCATGTAAGCATTACTTGTTACCACAGGACTTTCTGCCACGCAGAAATCCTTTTACATAACTCATCGCCGGAAGCAGCCCGATATTGTCTGCGGTGTCGGCGCCATACGTGTTTTTTTATAACGGGATTCGTCCAGGCAAACACTCAGACATGGAGCGTACAACCAGCCAGCGGGCCGCCCGCTGGTGGCAGTCTGTTCAGACGCGTTTTATTCTATTCATTGTTTGCTTAGAGAAGGGGCCGCGACACATGTCGCACGATTTTGAAGGGTGCCAGCGACTGGAGAGGCAGCGCTCAAACGCCTCTGGCACAGCGGTGCTTCGAACCCAGGCTCCCCGCTCCGGAGCCGAAGGCGCCAGCCACGCGAACGCGGACACGAATGCGTCCAGCTAAAGCCTGCTGGTGACGCGCTCGGGGCAGCACTCGGCGCCGCTCCACGTGTGCGTCATTGTCCGGCGGTTCGCCGTGTTTTTTAGGGAGGGTGGAGGGGCGGGGCGGCACACCTCGGTTGACTGTGGATAGGGCGGCGCCTTCGGAGGCGGATCGGCGCGTTGGCATTTTGGATCGACGATGACAGGTCCGAGCGGGATATATCGTGTCTCCGGAGCGGGATATGCCATGCCTCCAGAGCGGGATGTCATGTTTTCAGAGCGGGATATGTCTTTATGGTGTGACTACGCGCAATGCTTTGGATGCTATTGTAAGCTGCGGCGACGAATACTGCACTCAGTTTAATGCGTCTCTATTTGTCGTGGCACTTACAAGTATGAGATGTCGTTGGATGCGTTTCACAGATGTTTGCTTTTTGCCCCACCCCTAAGCACCCGAACAAGCCCGGCGTGGCATAAGGAGAAGAAAGGGGCCTAATAGGTTATAGATCTGCTAGTATCACGCGTATCTCGAGCATGTTCCTGGGCGTATAGCCCCTGTCTTTAAAATTATATATATATATATATATATATATATATATATATGTAAAGTCGGACTATGCTAACGATTTTTGTGGTGTTTTGGTGTGGCGACATCTTTATTTATTTCGGCCAAAAGCTTATATTTGTTGGAACTAACTGCTGTTGGACTAACTAACTGCGGTGACCACATGGACACACGTTCTGAATTGACTGTCATGAGCTGCATAACCATAGCTGTCGAAAAGACCCGAAAAATCAATCACCCATCATGGGTTTTCACTTTTTACATTGGCACGCACGCTGCCTGTCGGTTTGATCGATGTCCAAACATCCATGCGTGTCAATGCTGTACCCATTGCCGGCGCTATCTGTTCATTGTGCGGCCGCCGACGCGACGTGCGTGCGCATTTGCTTCACGCCAGGGCTGCGCTTTTGGCGGTCCACCTAACCCCGGCAGCGCAGGCCGTCCCCGGCCCGGCGGCGCCCCGCCACAGCGCCGGCCGGCTGGCGACGTGTCGCCGCCAGCGACGGCGGCCGCCTCGCCGCGAGCTGCCTCATTGGTAGGCTGGTCGTCGCCGCCCGCTCTAATAAGCCAACCGTGCTCCGGTGTCGCGGCGGCCGTCGACAGGCGTCGGCCGCCGTCGGCCGCCGTGTCCCGCTCAAAGGGAGCGCACGGGTCCGCTGTCCGTCCCGGCTCGGCTCAAGTAGTGCTTTGACGCCGGCGCTCGTTCTTCGCGACCGTCGTAGTGTCGCGGTGTCACGCCTAGGGACTACCAATGGTTGCGTGCAGGCATGTGACAGGTTTCCGCCCAGTGCGCGCTGGCAGCGGCGTTGTCGGTGGCCGTTTATGTCTGTGCATCGTGCTGCGCGGCGCTTTGCTGGCGGTCGGCCGTATCGATGGCTGCGATGGGGCAGCGCGGCTCGGCGGCTGTGGCGTGCCATCAGCGCCCGATCAGGCACGAGCCCCTGCACGTCAAACTCGGTGTGTCCCGCCGTCCCTGCCGTGTGGTCCGGCGGCGCGTCAGGGGCCGCTCAAGCTGCAGTCCGCCGCTGCCCGGCGGGCGCCCGCCGGAGAGCGAGAGCGGGGGACGGGACCGTGCGGAGCGGGCCCGTCTCGCAGCCTGACTGCGTGCGACGAGAGCCGGAGTCGTAGCCGCGCTGCGTAGTCGTGAGTCAGCTGTCGTGACGCCGTCGCTGCTAGTGACCAGCGCCGGGCCGGTGCCGGCTCCGGTCCCGGCTCGGGCTGCCGCCGCCGGGCGCCGGCATCGGCCCGGGCCCCGGCTGCGGCCGCGGCCCGGCTCGAGTTGCCGCCGCCGGAGACGATCAGCTTATTATCGCCGGTCGGTGATTTGTGGCCTGCTGGGGCTGGCCGACCGACCTCGCCGACCGACGTTCGGTGATGAGGTGTCGGACGTGACGGCCGGCGGCGACGCGGCTCTGTCACGTGACTCCGGACGGGACGGCGCCGCCCCGGGCCGCTGAGACGTGCTGGGGAGGCGCCGTCGGAGCTGGCGCGAAGACACGATCGGCCGAGCTCGGCTAGGCGCTGGGCGGTGGGCTCCACGAGGTAGGGGAAGCCGCGCAGGTTGCATTTGTGCCGCCCGGTTGTGCTGGGGGAGGTCGGAGGACACCTGAAACTGAATCCTCCGTTCGTGCGCGCTGCTCACTCTGCAGCCGCGGCGAGCGCGTTGTTACCACATCGACATCCTCCTTCTCAGCTCGGGGCTTTGCAGAGCGTGACGAGCAGGCTGTTAGGCAGCGTGCGACCGCCGCCCGCCGCGCCGCTCCGTGTCGGCTGCCGGTGCGCCCCAGCTGGCGCCGGCCGACGGCCGTGTTTTTCGGCCGGCCATCGCCATTCAGTCGGCGTGCGTCGGCCTCGACGGACGCCTCTGTTTACTCGGCCAATTCCCGGAGAGCCGGTCCCGGCCGCGGCGCGAAGGCATCCCGACAGGCGCCGCGCGCCGTCGGCCCGCTCCAGCGGCGCCGGGGTGGGGCCCGGCGGACCGGACCGGCGCCGGTGCGCCACGTGCCGCCCGTGCGGCCGAGTTTGTCCAACAAGGCGCGTCAGCCATGGCTGCCGCCGGACTTGGCGTCAAGTTTGGTGGCCCGGCGGTGCGCGCGAGCGCCGGGTTGGTTTGATTGCGGTCTGGCAGGCTGGTGGATGCACCTGTTGCACTGCCGTGGGGGACCGGCGGGGCCGACCCCTGCCCGCTCATAGACATCGGAGGCTCGAGTCGTTACAAGTCGCCCGTCGTGCACTAGGGTCTATGAGCGGATGGGGTCGGTGGTTTGGGCCTGGCTGCCGCTGTGGATGCGTCACGGGCGCAGGACGGCCACCAAAAATAACATGCTGCCACTTTTTGATTCACATAACCTTGATAGATTCCCTTTTTGCTGGGATGGCATTGAGATTGGGGCACTTCAAAGGCTCCAGCCCCACCAGCCCAGAAGAGGAATGCCATTTTAACGAACGACTTTTGCTGACGTTTAATGCGCGCTGCGATAGCGTGACACGACGGGCATTTGCGCCAGCCGAACCCGTTTGGCCGATAGCAGTTGGGTCGCTATGACCGGTCGCTTGAGCGCGTTCTCTGAGACGCGAATGCACATGTCGACCACAGCGGTTTAAGTCTGCCAAACAGTAGTCACATATGTCCGCCACGGGTGGTTAGATATCCGGCACTCGGCCACCAGCTGAGCTTCTGGGACGGCTATGGACTGACAAATACTCGGACCTTGGTGGTGCCTCGGCCGCACCCGGCCTGGACGGCTGGCCCCTGTGACAGATGGCAGTGCCGGTAGCTGCGTGAGCTGGACTGGCGTGGGATCATCGCTCGCCTTCGGGTGTGATGATCTGACTTGCAGGCGGCTCGGGCCTGGCGCCCAAGTTGTCAGGTCCTTGCAGTGCCGTCATCACAGGCCGGTCGTGAATCGTCCATCTTCATCAGTGCCTACATAATGCAAAGTAATAGGCGTTGTCAGCTGTTGTTCCGCGTAATTTGTCAACGAAATGGCCTGGCATCATTTAAAGCAAGTAACATGAGTAATCCTGCTTGATCCATTGGGCGCCGCATTGATAGATTCCCTTGCCTCGTAATTGGCAACTTAAACTTTAACCCTTTCAACCGCCTCGGTAGTATTTTTTTATTCGTTCGGCGCCTATTTTCTTTCCTCTCCGGTTGGTTGTGAAATGGTGGCGATTGTCGTGCATCGTCCGATATTTCGTCTGTTGTGATACCCTACGTCGTTGTGAACCCAACAGCGGAACGCCACTCCTGAAATTGGATTTGTTTGGTGTCGGCGGCGGTCGAGGATATCCCGGCTGTGTCGATACCGCGCGTCTCCGCTGCTGACATGCTACCGCGTGCGCGTGTTTCAGAATTTTGGAGAAGCTGCTGGTGAAGTGTCCCAACGCGGACCTGTGCAAGGAGGTGGCCTATGCCAGGGGCGACCTGGAGGACCACCTGAAGAACCGGTGAGTGACGCCGCTGCCGCTGCCGCTGCCGCCGCTGCCGAGGAGGCGGCCGGCGGCCTGTGGCGTATTTCGGTCGACGCCGCTCGTTACAATCACGATGGCTGGCCGGACGGGCGCCGGGGGAACGGTGCTCGGGCCCGTATCAGGCCGAGATGCTGCCGCGCCGGCCTGTGAGCGGCACGTGCAGCCGCCGACGGAGCTCCAGCGCGGACGGCCGGGCGGTGCGGGCCGCCAGAGACGGCTGCAGGACGGCCCGCGCTACTGTTGCCAGGGTCTGGAAGCGGGCTGCCGGGCGACGCGTGCTCAGGCCGGACGGGGCTCCCCGCTGAGAGACGTCCCGATGTCAGCGCCGGCCACCAGTCGATCTCCTGGAGTTTGATCGCCGGCGACGCGCCGCTCGTGAGACAGGAGCGGAGCCGCTGCCGCCGTCGCCGCCGGCCAACCTGACGACCCCTGGGACCCGGGGACCCCTGACGACCCCGGGAACCCGGCGCTTTCCGCTGGCCGACGGCCGCCGCTGGACGTTCAGCCGGGTCGCTCAGCGCCAGGGGGGGGGGGGGGGGGGCACTCGGAACGGCCGTCTCGATCGGAAGGAATGGGAGCCGGCCGGCACTGGGGCGTCGTCTCTCAGGGCGGCTGGCTGCGTGCGGGGTGACCTTTGGCGTCGATCCACCTCGCCCGCCTGGTGAGGTCGGACCTGTGTTGTGCTCTGGGGCGCACGCGCCTTCCCAGCGCTGCTCTACGGTCCCGTCCCAGTCAGGTTCAGTGGAAATTCGCGTTTTGCCGCACGTGCTCGGCTCGTGCGACCGCGTCCGGCTTGGCAATGCAGCCCGCGAGGGTAAGCGATCTCTTTCAGCCTGTCGGGCACGACATCAGTCGACCTCAATATCTGGCGCTGGCGGCCTCCAATTGCGTTCAGTGCAGCACATCTGTAATGATTGATTCGATTGGTGTACGACCAGCCCAGCGTGTTATTCGGCGCACCGTCCGGCGGTCCTCGTCGGCGGTCAGGGCCGCCGAAGCCGCGGCGGCGCTCGCCGCCGGTGTGACGTCATGACTGACCTGTCGGCCGGGCAACTCTCAGTGGGGCAATATGTCCCGGATTGGTGCGGTTTCAGCCGGGAATTGCAACCGTGTGGTGATTACATACCTGTGTCTGTAATCTGCGGCTGCGGAGGAATGGCAGCTTGCGGAGATTCTGATTTACATTTGCGTCCGCAATGTCAGAGGTCTGAACTACAACATGAGTAACGTTCTGCCAGTATAAGCTTGCGTTATGGCTCTACGAAAGGCCAGTTTTCCTGCGCTGCCTTTGCTCGTAGCTGTTTCGACGGTGTCTCCCCCTGTGTCGCACATCCCGCGCGCGGGTGTGGCCAACCAGAGATGACAGTGGCGGCGTGTTCGCCCCGCAGGTGCCAGGGCAACTTCATCGCGTGTCGATACGCGGCGCACGGCTGCCAGGTGCGCGGCCCGCAGAAGGCCGTGCACAAACACCAAGCCGACTGCGAGTACAGGAACAACGGTGAGTGTGGCGTGGCCCGAGACACCGCGCCGACGGCGGTGCACCCCCACCGGGCCGATCCACCGCGCCGCCGACAGTGCACCCCCACCAGGCCGACCCACCGCGCCGCCGGCGGTGCACCCCCACCGGGCCGATCTACCGCGTCGCCGGCGGTGCACCCCCACCGGGCCGACCCACCGCGCCGCCGGCGGTGCACCCCCACCGGGCCGATCCACCGCGCCGCCGGCGGTGCACCCCCACCGGGCCGACCCACCGCGCCTCCTGCGGTGCACCCCACCGGGCCGATCTACCGCGCCGCCGGTGGTGCACCCCCACCGGGCCGATCTACCGCGCCGCCGGCGGTGCACCCCCACCGGGCCGACCCACCGCGCCGCCGGCGGTGCACCCCCACCGGGCCCACCGCTCGAGGCGTCTGTCGCGCGGTCGAGGGATGCGGGCTCGACTTCCGCACCGGGTAGTGGGAGCGTGTGTTTCTGCCAGATGCGTACGATGGTGAAGAATGGTACCAGCGGCCAGGCTGCCTCCTGATTTGGAATAATGTCAGAGTCGCTTCTAAATTTGACACGACGGAGCGAGGCAATCGGGTTTTACAAGTTCTTTGACAAGTAAGAAGCAGGAGTCGTGAGTGGTGGAGCCAGACACTAGGCAGATCTTTAAGAAACTCGGAGAAGAGGGAGTGGGCACCGAGTGACGCTTGTTCAGTGTTGTAGCCACTGGATGATTTGGACCAGCTGAAGAGAACATCATCATCAGCTAATAGCCTGTTGCGTCCTGGCCGCTCGCACTCGCATCCGATGCACGGTGTTATGCGCCATTTGACCAACGCAGTCGGCGCGCCCCGAAACCCAAATGATCATCATCGTCATCGATTGAACACGCCCGAAAGCCCCAATACTGCTCTTCTATTGAACACTGGGTAATGCGTCTCGTTGCGCAAACCTGTGTGCCTTCAAGTCTTGTCCATAGATTGGGTCGTGTGCTTTCAACGATTTCAATTGAAATCCTCTCCACGAAAATGATTCCCTGATCGAGTCTTGCTGTCGGACGTCGACTCGGAACGGCATTCTGCCGCTATCGAGACGGGACGGTAATGAACTACATCATGCTCGGGGGGTCCGAGGCGGAACCACTTCCCCTGCAGTGGGGTCGGCCGGCGTCCACCGCCTAGCCCGCGGCCCGGCGCTCGAGGAGCGTGCAGGTCACGGAGCTCGTCAGTGTCATCAGCGCCGACAGCCCGGCAGATGTACTCGCGGCGGCGGCGGCGGCTCTGGGAGCGCGTCGCCCTGGCCGGGACGTGAGGCGGGCGGTGCGGTATCAGGCGTGTCGCCGTGTCGAACAGGCTCGGATAGGGCACGGGCACGCTCGGCGGGCCCAGCGCCGTGCCGAGATGGCCATGGTAATCAGGCGGCGGCGTGCTGTCGGTCGCGGCCGCGGTCCAGGCCCGTGCCAGGCTGGGCGGGATGGAATTCATGGAACACCGATGACCACTTGCAGCTCGTGACGGTAGTCGGACGGGTACGAGGTCGTCGCCGGGCCGGCCTGTGCGTCCTTGGCCCTTGGGCTGGTCCTTGGTTGGATGTGTTGCTCGGTTCCAACCGTTCACTCGCCGATTTTGGCCGTAAAAGTCGTGCGTGCGTGAGCGCGTGCTTGCGTATGTGGGTGCGTGCGTGCGTGCGTGCGTGCGTGCGTGCGTGCGTGCATGCGTGCGTGCGTGCGCATTTGTGTATGCTGAATGGAATTTACGGCTTGTGAATAATTACGTGTTGAGTCCACATCTGTAGTAATTGGCTAATCACGTCAGTTTATGGGCTGTCGGTAATCCTAATAACCGTCATCGGTACCTGGTGATAATGATGCTATTTTGGATTGTGCAAAGTGGAGGCACGACTGTCGATCTCATCATTCACCGCCAGCGCGGCTTGCAGCGTAGTTGGTGCTCGGGCCACTGAAGTGTTCAACATTGAGCTGAATGACTAACGTGCGACACATCCGGCAGTGTTGGCCAGTCATGCGCTTGGACCCACTGGCTCCAAATTTGTGTGTCGTGGCTGAGCGATAGTATTGGCTACTATTGTCCGGGCCGACTACGAGCCAGCTGTCAGAATGAGCAGCCAGCGGCGCAGTCAGCTGTTTTCCTTCCTCGCAGATGTCATGTTGGACTAACCAAGCACTCGTCAGTTGCTCAGGCACGGCTGTGAACATGCTGGCCCCAAAGATGGCGGTGCAGGATATAATGCAGATCACCATTCATCACATCAATACTGTTTTTTCAGTTTCCTTTTTGTCTCGTGTTGTCGTGGCGTGACATGGAAATATTAGGCAGAATTCTTCATTTCCGATGGAAGCGGATAGGGCGTGGTAGATCATCTCCAATACATATGTGCGATGTGGTTGTGATGTTTTCGTTTTAGGTATTAATGGTATTATTAAGCACGATATCTGCCCCATCCATGCCTAGTCCTTCCGAGACTATAGGATATCAGCTCCCAAGTTGTCAAAGACATCAGAAGTGTCTGCAACTCCTGTGCAGTACTTGTACCCATTGTTTGGGAAGCAATCGTCTGCGGTTCGGGTCTTGGCGGGACTGCCCTGAGGCAGCAGCGCTGGTTTGTCCCGCTGGCGGTGCTGTGGGAGGTGCCATGGCAGGTGCTGCGGTACGTGTATGGGCTGTCGTGTCCTTCGTCGTGCTGGGTCACAGCTGAACTCTTCGGTCCGTTGGCACGCTGCAGATAATGAAGTGTTGCAACGGGGTGTGGGGTGCAGTTATCCCGGCCACACCCCGTGTCACGGCCAGGGCGTCTCGCACTGATGATCTTGGTTTCGACCAGGCCCGCGGCGGCTCCCGGCGCGGCCCGTGCGCTCAGACGCCTTGCCCGGCCGGCTGACCCACAGCGGCCCTTCCGGCGCGGCCTGTGCGCTCAGACGACACCCCCGGCCGGCTGACCCACAGCGGCCCTTCCGGCGCGGCCTGTGCGCTCAGACGACGCCCCCGGCCGGCTGACCCGCAGCGGCCCTTCCGGCGCGGCCTGTGCGCTCAGACGACGCCCCCGGCCGGCTAACCCGCAGCGGCCCTTCCGGCGCGGCCTGTGCGCTCAGACGACACCCCCGGCCGGCTGACCCACAGCGGCCCTTCCGGCGCGGCCTGTGCGCTCAGACGACGCCCCCGGCCGGCTGACCCGCAGCGGCCCTTCCGGCGCGGCCTGTGCGCTCAGACGACACCCCCGGCCGGCTGACCCGCAGCGGCTTTTCCGGCGCGGCCTGTGCGCTCAGACGACGCCCCCGGCCGGCTGACCCACAGCGGCCCTTCCGGCGCGGCCTGTGCGCTCAGACGACACCCCCGGCCGGCTGACCCGCAGCGGCCCTTCCGGCGCGGCCTGTGCGCTCAGACGACACCCCCGGCCGGCTGACCCGTCGCTGGTCCTTCCGTCTTACGTATCGAGGGCTCGGCTACTATGCAAAGTAGGAAGGAATTGCAAAAAGAGGAAATGGGGATGCAGAAGGAATGCTACTAACAAGACAAAAGGATGTACACATGCGGCAGAACGTAAGCTTCGCCTGGCATTGTAACGCTGGTGCAAAGGTCATTCCTGGAAACATGAAGTCATTAGACTGGCGCATAGCGCCGAACCCAAGAAGAGAGAACACCAACTTTTGTAAAAACGAGTCAGAAGCACCTGATCATTGACTAGCGTGGCAGCTTTACTGCAGACAACGTGGAACACTTAGGAATGTTCAGAACGGCAGATAATCACTACGGTCTACAAACGCTCAACGAGTGCGTGTGTACGGCGCAAAAAGGCGCCCGGGGGCGCGGCCTGCAACAACAAATGCGAGTCTAGGTCTGCTAACTTGGAACTAAGGGAAACAGCCGGAGAGGTTGTGAAAAGATCACAACGTAGGACAAGGTGAATGCAGGGTTAATTTGAAAACGTTCCATGGCACAGCGCGCACCCCGTTTAGAACACATCTGCGAGTCTTGGCCTTGCTGTTTGGTGACAAGTCCTGCTGGTCTTTTCTCCAGTTTGTGTAATTTTGCATGGACCCTGACGGTGTCCGGTGCGAGAGAGCCATTCTTTGGTGTATAATACGCTATACCCAGCCCCGGGTGTTCACCGCCTTTTCGCTGTGATCGGCTCAGTGTGTACGGGCCGGCGACGGGACGGGGTCCGATGCCAAGTCAAATACATTAAGATTCGCCGCCCTCTTCGAGCGTTTGTTTATTTTGTAGCGGCGACTCTCATCCTCCTGTCTGCGACCATTAGTCTTGGCGCGAGATGAGAAGCACGTAGACACAGCATTGAACGGGCCACATTCCGCGCGGTAATGTTTATTATTTACTGCTGATCCTTTGTGTGCTGGCCGGCTGGTGGGGACGGGCCGCCGGCCCCGGAGGTGAGCTGAACAGCCGGCCGGGGCAGCGGGGTGTGAGCACGGGCGGCCGTCCAGTCCCGGCCCGCTGCCGGCCGGCCGAGCTAAATGATGACCCCGGCCGCAGCTCGTATATCCCCGCGGGACGCTGATTGCATCCGAAGACATCGGACGCACCGCATTGTCCCGCTCGGCGAGTTTACGGCCCCGGCAGGCTGCGGCCCGGCACCGGTCCGTCACCGGCCTGCCAGCCGTCTTGGGCTGCCGGGCCTGCCGTCCGTTCCTCATGCCCCGGACGCCTGGGTTTGATATCGCGCTTTTCCATGTCGCGGCGCCGTCCGCTGCCGGTGAATGCTCACCGTAAACCATAGCAACTTCTCATGTCGAAGGCCGCCGCTGGCAGCCCTAACAGCGCGGTAATATTTTTGGTCAGTTTCACAGGCTAATCGTTATTTACCGGCGGCATTACTGGCGTCGGTCGGCGGACGCGGCGCGGCTTGATTCGCGTTTGATAGCCGATAATTCGTGCGGCTAGGGCGGCCGCCGGTGTAAATCAGTGACGACCCGTCATCAGCGCAAATTAGCCGGGCTTGGCCGGCGGCTGCGGCGGCCCCGCCCCTCTCCGCTGCACGACCGTGCAGGACGGCGGCGTGCTGTGCGTCAGGGCCCCGGCCGGGCCGCCGACGTGCCGCCGGCGGGAGAGCCCCGGCGGTATCGCACCGGGCCGCCGCCGCCAGAGCAGTGAGCCGGAGGCTGGCAGGGCTGGTGTGAAGCCGTGCGCCCGGCCTAGTGGAGCATCGACCGTCCGCTGACCTGGTGGCGTGTCACGGAGGCGCGGGGGGGGGGGGGCTGCCGCTGCCCAGCGCAGCACCCAGTCGTCAGCGGAGCAGCGGCGGCGACGCCGACCGCAGAGAGGCATGTGCTTAGGCTGCGACTTCATTTCAGCCATGTCGCTGCCGTCACATTCCACGCGGGTCGACCGCGCCCGCCCGCGCGCCCGCCAGGTTCAGCCGAGCCGGGACGGGCTCATTATGCATTGTCGGCCGCTCCGGTCGTGCGGGGAGACGCGACAGAGACGTCAGCGGAGCGTCGGCCGTCTGGGACACATCCGCTCAAAGGCTGAAGGCTGGTGAGAATAAGATTAGCGAGATGAAAAATGGAGGACGCGTGTTAAAAAGTGTGCAACTGGATTTCCACGCCTACGAAGGCGTATTCAGAGCTCATACCCTCATTTAGAAAGGTACATTTTATGTTGAGCACATACACAAATTTCTAACATGTATTATTTAAACATCAAGCTACCATACACAACACCAGCAAAACACCTCAATGCCACGGGCACCAATCCACAATCTAGCCTTTTCCACACATGCACAGCTCACTGATGAACCAAAGTGCTTCCGATATGAGTAGTCCTTGAAGTACGCATGAGTATATTGATCAGCATGAACTCGGGGCTGGGACACAGTACACTGGTGCTTAAGATGTGGTGTTAATGTACAGTGAGTGGATGAATTCACCTATTGACTGCTGTTTGCTGTTTGGAACTTTTGCAATCAACTTAAGTAAAACATTAATGATCAAAGAAAGGTCAATAGTTATGAGCAGTTCAGTATGTACCGGCTGTACTAGTGGACACATTTTTCTAATTGGTTTGAAAGCGATAATCTCCATAGTTATGAGCAGTTCAGTATGTACCGGCTGTATTGTGGACACATTTTTCTGACTGGTTTGAAAGCGATAATCACCGCGTTATCCAGGCCAACTTTTTAACCAGCCATCCAGGCCAGAAATCTTGCGAGATACCCAAAATGCATACCCCGCGACGCGCCGGCTGCCGGCCGGCGTCCAACCGAGCCCTCGCACGTGCTCGGCTTACCGGGCCGGACGTGACCCGGCGTCGGGCCGGCCGCGGGGCGCCGGCCTGCCGCAGGCTGCGTCCGACACCGGCGCCGCGGCCGACGCGGACTTCGCGCCGGGCCGGACCGGTGGCCGGCCGGCGGTCGTTAGTGGTGCGCCGGCGGCAGGCCGGCGCCCATCGCCAGGCAGGGCACGCGCCGGCCGCCCCGGCCGCCCCAGGTGCGCCCAGCCGCTGCTCGGGCGTGGGCCGAAGAGAAACGTGTGAGGTGAGGGGAGGCGGCGACCCGGCCGGCCCGCCGCCGCCGCCGCCGCCGCCGCGGGGCGGCTGCCCGCTCGCCGTGGCGGCGGGCCGGGTGGGGAGCGCCTGCCTCGGCCGTGACGGTGCCCGCGGCGGGGCTTCGCCGGGGCGGCGTCGGCCGCTGGAGGTCAGCGGGCGGCCGACCCACCGTCAGTCTCGCGCCGGCTGGCGGCTCGCGGCCGCTGGCGCCGGGCCGGCCCGAACTGCCGCTCTGACGTTCCCGTCCTACCACGCGCCCGGGCCACGGACTCGCGCGTTCCTTAGCCCGGCGCTGACCCGCCGTCGCCCGAGGCGCGGCGCCGGTCCCGACTGGCGAGGCATCGGCGCCACGCGGGTGCCGACGAATGCCAGACGACGGGCCGGCGGGTCGGGCTGGCCTGGTACGCCGCGCGGCTGCCGAGAGGTGATGGCGGCACGCCGCTAAATCATTTTCGAGCCACCACTTTTGCGGCTAGTGCCGGCGACCTCATTTGGTCGAAGGTGTCGTAAAATGCGTAATGGGCGGTCGTGAGTCGTAAACCAGCAGGGTACGGCTACGACACCAAGCTATTAAATGTGAAAAACGTTTTCGCTCGCCTTCGGGCTCTGCTGTTGGCAATGAAGATACCTGGATTCTATGACGAAATTCGGTTACCTGTAGCATTTCAGTTAGCTTTCGTCAGCTGGACACAGCTGGAAAAAGTGGTTGCAGGGCTGGGAAAGGAACTTGGCCGATAGCGGGATTTTGAATTCAATCTTTAAAAAATAGCGTATTTTTATGCATATCTGTCTTTCAGACACTACCTCTTTGCCTTTAACAATTCTGTTGCTCGCTTATGCGTGAGCGCTGTCGAGTCCGAGTACACCATCAGCGTACTACGGAATATGACAGCACTGTAGGCTGCCGTAAGGTGTCACGACGTGGTGAGCTGTCGAGTCCGAGTACACCATCAGCGTACTACGGAATATGACAGCACTGTAGGCTGCCGTAAGGTGTCACGACGTGGTGAGCTGTCGAGTCCGAGTACACCATCAGCGTACTACGGAATATGACAACACTGTAGGCTGCCGTAAGGTGTCACGACGTGGTGAGCTGTCCAGGCCGAGTACACCATCAGCGTACTACAGAGTATGGCAGCACTGTAGGCTGCCGTAAGGTGTCGCGACGTGGTGAGCTGTCGAGTCAAAGTACACCATCAGCGTACTACGGAATATGGCAGCACTGTAGGCTGCCGTAAGGTGTCACGGCGTAGTGAGCTACGCAAGAAGCCCAACAGCGGCTAATCTCCGTGGTTGTGGATCGCCTGGAGCCGAACAGATGCTGCCGGGAGCATAATTTAGTGACGTTTCAGAGTAAAATTATCGGAACATCATGTTGCGTCTCCTGCTGCTCCCCTCAGTACTGCTGGTGTGCATCCACCCACGCTGCAGGGAGCGTCGTGGGCTTCACGGCGCCCGTTCCTAAATCGTCACGTCGAATGTTGCACCCGTGAAGTGACATTCTCACCCGGCCATTCAAACTCGGCGGATCGATCTCCGGCGTTCGCAGCGCCAGCTCAAACCTTTACCAGCCCTTGCGGGCCAAGTTTGGGGCGCCGTCCAGCGCGGCGCTTCCGCGAAGCTGGCGCCCGAGGCGGTCACTGCCCAGAGAAGTTGCGTCCCACGACAGCGTCTGCCCGGGGGCGGCGCCGAAGCGGTGGCTCGCGGCCCCCGTGCGACGGCCGCCTGCGGTGCCGTCCGCGGCGCCGGCAGCGTCTCGACGGCTGTCGGCCTGGGCGGATACGTGGCTCCGAGCTGATGCGCGCCTGATGCTGCCTGACTTTGATGTATTGCCGCCCGGGTGCGTGAATTAGGTCAGCGGCCGGCCGAGGAGCCAGTGCTGCTGCTGGTCAGGCGCCGACTCGGGCCTTTCGCGATCTCCGTAAGGCTGCATTACGTTTGATGTATTGCCGCCCGGGTGCGTGCATTAGGTCGGCGGCCGGCCGAGGAGCCAGTGCTGCTGCTGGTCAGGTGCCGACCCGGGCCTTTCGCGATCTCCGTAAGGCTGCGTTACGTTTGATGTATTGCCGCCCGGGTGCGTGCATTAGGTCGGCGGCCGGCCAAGGAGCCAATGCTGCCGCTGGTCAGGTGCCGACTCGGGCCTTTCGCGATCTCCGTAAGGCTGCGTGGCCGGCTGAGGAGCCAGTGCTGCTGCTGGTCAGGTGCCGACTCGGGCCTTTCGCGATCTCCGTAAGGCTGCGTGGCCGGCCGAGGAGCCAGTGCTGCCGCTGGTCAGGTGCCGACCCGGGCCTTTCGCGATCTCCGTGAGGCTGCGTTACGTTTACAAAACAGCTGTGCTGGCGCGGCGCTTAGTGTTTTCCGTTGGTGCGTTTTGATTGGATGTTCCGCTTGTGCGTTTTGATTGGATGTTCCGTTGGTGCGTTTTGATTGGATGGATTCTGGGGTCACCGTCGGCTCTAAATGGCGCTCGTTGTTTTATACTTGTCCGTACTTTCTGATGGGATGGATTTGTGGGGTCAGCGCATTCTCAAAGTATTGCTTGTTACGTGGGCGATGACCCCGCCCCTGACGTCTCTCGACCTTTGGCCTTGGACTTCGGACTCTGACCCGGCGGCTGCCATTCGCCGCAGGGCATCCCAACCAGGGGCATGTAGTCAGAGCCTGAGGCGACTGGAACTCACACCGCTCGGGGGATGGTAGTTTTCTGTGGACACAATGGCTCTACACAAACGCTCTTCATTTTGAATTTGTGAGTAGTGTGTAAGACATTTCTCAAGGACGTTCTATCCACACGAGCAGTGTTTACATTGATAAATTCCTGACATCCGTGATGTCCTTAAAAGTTACACTCGTGGTACACCACTGGCATGTTCCAGACATTTTCTTTAGAACTCACTCCCAATATTTCCACTTGAAAATGAACAAAAGGTCACATCTAGACACGCCGGTGCCGCTTTGCCATTGAACGTGTTGTGATACGACGTCTCTCATTCATTATTTCGCACGTCAGCTCAATGTTTTTGTAATGATGTTTCGTCTTCAATTGTTGTCATGCCATCATGTATGTGCGATGTCGTTCTGATGCCTTCAGCGTTAAATGGACAAGTAGGAGTCCTTGTACTAGCGGAAACAGCCAGCCAGTGTAGCTGTCCGAGGTTTCCTCCAACGCAGTAGCTCGTTAGTAGTGCCTTCCGTGCAGTATCGCTGTTCAGATCAGTGAAAACAATGCCGAACTCGACCGTAAATCACTCCGCCCGGCAACGCTGCTGCATTGCTGAGTCCGGCTGGCACGAACGCGACCGGACTATAACGAGGGCCGGGGTGGCCGCCTGGGGTGCGGTACCCGCCGTGGCCGGGCGCCCGTGCTGCCCGGCGGCCCTCGGGAGTCGGAACTCGGAAGCGCGCTGCCGGGCTGGGAAAGTACGGCGCTAGTCAGGTCCGCTCCCTGGCGTGTTGGGTCAGATCTGGAGCTTAAGCGCCTGTCGGACGGGCATTGAGAGGGCGATCTCCGTCGCCGTTATCGCGCACTCGGCTTTAGTTAACAACATAAATCCGGACCTTATCAGCGAATCGGGGCGGATTCGCGGAAGGGCCCAGTGCGGCGAGATGCGAGATTAGCTCTTGTTTTCGCCCGGTTTTTGGGAAATTGCCGTGGCATTCCGGACGGGGTTCCGTTTGAGGCTTGGTACTGGATGCGCACGTGCCGCGGCTTGGCGCGAAGATGCTTGATGCGTCCAATTATGGACATTCCGTATACATCGAAGCTGCGAATGCCATATCTTCTGCTTGCCTAACACCAGTGCGGGTGGATGATGGGGCGGGGGGGGGGGGGGGGGAGGGGGCGAGTGAGGCGGCGTGCTGCAGGAGCATCTGTCGCGGATTTTACAATTTTACGTGTTCATGGCTGCGAGTTGATTTCCTGCCATGCGGAGGTCATAAATGACCCACATTTCACGCGGGTGTGCAATATCAGCATCCGCCGGATTTGGAAGCGTGATTTACACAGTTCCCGTTCAACTTTGGCGGCATGCCTCAATTACCATGAACATGCATTCGGCGAACGTTTGCATAGCACCAAATTTACGGCTGCTGTCGTGCGCACGCACGGACAGGTAGCGTTGACATGGAAACCTCGGTGCCAACTGACCCGGCCGAATGCTCCCATCGCCGGGTGCCGCCGTGTCCCCCGATTGGCCTCATCATGGCGGTCGCCCTGTTCCCGGAAACGCGAAAAGCGTGACGGCTGCCGCCGTTCGTCGAACAGCGCGCTGGCCCCGACACCGCCCGCGTTACGCGCTGCACCAGCAGCCTGTGCTCAGACCCGTCCGGCTGATACTCGGCCGATATGTGCAGGTGACGCGTCCACGGTCCAGGTGTCGCAGATAGGCGCACGAGCGCGCGGCGGCAGGCCGCTCCGGCCGTGACGTCTCCGCTCGCTCCTGCCGTGACCCAGCTGTCGTCTCGAGCCGGGGGCGCCGAACGTGTCCTCGCCGGAGGCGCCGGCGCTCCCGGCGGTCGACAGCGCCGGGACTCGTCTTCCCGCCTGCGTGCTGGGCGCGAGTGGCCGCCCGCGCCCCTCTGCACGGCGTGCCGCCGGCGACGGCCGCGCGTGCGGTGCGTTCATAACTCAGCCGTCGCAGCAGCAAGCGGGCAATTTCCGGCTGCGCTGTCCGGCGACGGCGGCGGCGGCAGCAGCAGCGGCAACGGCGGCACGCCGGCGCCCCCTGTTTACTTATCGATTCGTCCGGCACAATCGCCCGGCCGGCGACGACGGCTTGCACTGCCGGCGTCGGTGACGGCGAGGTGTGGACCGAGGCCCCGGGCCGGCGGGCCGTCCGCGCCGCGTGGCGTGCCTGGCCGGCCGGCCGCCAGGTGGCAGTGGCGGCGGCCGTGGACCGGCCCGGCGCGTGCGGCGGCGCGACGGCAGTCGGCGCTGACGAGCTGGTGCCGCCGCACGCCGCCGCCGCCGTCGTCGTCGTCCAGCCATGACGTGCCAGCTGACATGGCCGCACACCATCCCGTGGAACGAGACGCGCATCACCTGGAACCTGCTGTGGGTGCCGCCCAAGACGACGGTCAACGTCATCAGCGATGGTCAGTAGCGCGGCCGGCAGCGGACCGCCGTCGGCCGGCTGTGGCCGCTGTTGTCGCGTGCTGGTGTCGTCGCTGGGACTTGCCTGGACGAGACCTGGATCGTGTGCCGACCTCGACCGCTCGACCTCGTCGAGTGTGGACTGTCTTAGGAATATCCCTTTCGGTCACTGAGTTTCCCGTGGGCCAGTTTTCGGTGGCAGGTGACTCGGGCGTGTCTGCCGTTCGCCACCGTCTTTCCGGACCTCCTGATGATGCATTTCGCTCCTTATATCATCTCGTAGAATTAACGTGTTGATTACGGACAATCAGGCCACTATCCTGGAATTATGACCCCAGATTGCCGATGTCATGATCCTCTGGTCATGCACCCTTCCGCCACTCTGCCGCCTGCAAAGTGGGTTGTTAAGTCCAGGCGCTGGAAGGCATGCCTTTGTCTGGTACCGGTTCAAGCAATCGCGTCGTTTGTTACATTTTCATGATGGTATACTTAAATGCTGTCACGTTTTCTCCGATCATTCGTGACTGATTGCGAGGGCGAATAGGTTATCACAGTGTGACTCTTGCCGATTATGGCGCGATGGTTAGCGGAATCTGGCGGATTTAGGGTGAGCTGAGTACTTTTGACTTTCGGCCATGGGCGCGGGCCTCTGACTAACATTGTGGTATCCTGTTCTTGGAGTTACTTGCCCTTTACGGACCATCGGTTGTTGCATGGTATCGATTGCGCCTGGAAGGATATTGCCATAGGTCCAAATACGTCGGCGCAATCGGTCGTGCACGACACGAATGTGACGGCAGCATGGCAGGAGCTTGTATGGGGTGTGACGGCGACAGCAAAAACGCCAGGGTTTCAGTTGGGTTATGCGGGCAATTCAGGAAAGTTTTGAGGTGAACTGAACCAGGTCCCTCACCCCTAAAAAGAAAAGCATGGAATCCAGACCAGCAGCGTAGCCTCAACACTCTCCTGCCTTTTTTCGATGTGGTTGTTGCAGAAATCAAGTAGCTTGTCGTTTTCTAATTTTAAAGATCGCGGTTGACCTCGAGGCATATCAGACAGGCGGGGGTGGGGGGGCCTGTTCTTGACTGCTGAACGTTGCCGCGTGTCTTCCGCCAGCCGTCGCTGCGTTGTGCGGTGCCACCCAGCCGTCAGATCTCGGACGGCGACCAGTCCCGGACAGCGGAGCGAGTGACTCCTCTCCCTCTCCCGCTCCCGGCTGAGGGCTCGGCGTGCCGCGGCCGTCCACTCGCCGTCCCGCCCCTTCCTGGTCCGTTGCCACCAGCACCGCCGCTGGGCGTCAGGGCCTGCCCCGTGCTCTTCTGCTCTGCAGTCTCCCCAGCGCTGCACCTGGCGCCCGTCGCGGCTGGGCGGCGGCCCGGCCCGCTCCCCTCGGCCGCGCTCCGGTCAGCTGGGCGGCCGGTCTCCATCCGGGGCGCCCCTCCCCCTCGGCCGGCGTTTGCACGGCTGGGGTGGCGGGTCCCGGGCCTTTCCACCCGTCGTGCCGCTGCCCAGAGCGTTCTACCGTGGAAATGTGGACATGGTGCGGATTCAGTGCCTGCGACCGGGCACGACTGGACGCGACCTGACCTGACCTGGTCTGGCCTGATCTGGCCTGACTTGGTGTGACCTGGTCCGTTTGGGTGGTGCGGGTGGCCGCCCTGGTGGCGGAGCCGTGTGGCGCGCTCCCCAGCCGAGAGGGCCGCTGACGGTTTCCGTGTCGGTCCGACTGACCCGGCGGCTCTGGTGACACGGGTGAGCTCCGTGGCCGGCTGACCCCCCCCCCCCCCCGCTCCGCTCCCTGGGTCAGTGCGTCGGTCCGCCAGAGTCGGGCAGAGGTCTGTCGGCCGCGGCGCGGCCACCGCCTCGGTCCCAGCCGTCGGTACACTCCTCGCTCAGGCTTGTCGGTGTCGTCTCCATAGCACGTGCCCGATCTGTACGGTGGGGTATCAGCGGACCTTCTCGCGCCTGGTGAGGTTGGTCTGGAGGCTCGTCCCTTCTGGTTGGGACGGTCTGGAGGCTCGTCCCGTATGATTGGGATGGTCTGGAGGTTCGTCCCGTCTGGATGGGATGGTCTGGGGGTTCGTCCCGTCTGATAGGGATGGTCTGGAGGCTCGTTCCTTATGGTTGGGATGGTCTGGAGGCTCGTTCCGCTTGGTTGAGATGGTCCGTGAAAGCTTCTGTCACATCTGGTCTATAAGTTTATATTTTCCTTTTCTCCTGGTTGGGATGGCTTGGCGTTTTTTTCACACTCATACACAATTGTACGGCTACATGAGAAAAACCAGGCATTAAATTGACGGGCGCTTTATACCACAGTATTACGAGCGTGCCGGGTTCTGGTCTCAGGGTTTAGCGTCGATGCTCTAAAGCATGCGTAAAACATGTTGTTCCTCCGTCTGACAACGTTGTGCTATCTTCTCACAACATGCCTTCTCCGTTATTGGTTTATTTGATTCCGCCGCACTGGCACGTGTGGGAAATATCGTTCCTCCCTTGGGCCGGGATTCAATAAATTTCCAGCTGCTTTTTTGAACCTTGCTTTTCGGACCCAACCAGAGCTCTGTATACGTGATCAAACCGAGCACCAAGGACCCAGCGGTTGTCGGTGCTTTCTTTAAAATAGTCATGTGAGATTAATTGAATTATCCAGCCCCGGGCGGGAATGTGCGGTATCGCCCGGCAGTGATATCGCACCAACCAAGCCAGGCCCAATGCCTGGTCAAGTACCGCGGGCCTGGGGCTGGGTGTATCCCATAATTCGATTATAAAAACATTAAAACAGCTCGAATGTAACGAGTTCCAATTTCTGTTCTTATATCGGACAAAGGAGAGAAGAACATTAAAACAGTTAGAATGTGTCGAGTTCCCATTTCTTCTCTTATTATATCAGAAAAAAGAAGAGAAAGGCCCTTCGTGGGCCCGGAAATTTCTAAACCTTGATGTCTGTTCGCCTCGTTATCCCTTTCCCAGAACCATTTGAAAGTCGGTTACTACCAGCCGTAGAACTGGTCCCAGTGGAGGGCCGGCGTGCCAGAGTCCTGCCTGGAGGCCGGCCCTTCTCCGCTTTCTGTCCCGTCCTGGCGTCAGCTCCCGCTCTGTCCCGTCCTGGCGTCAGCTCCCGCTCTGTCTCGTCCTGGCGTCAGCTCCGGCTCTGTCCCGTCGAGGCGTCAGCTCCGGCTCTGTCCCGTCCCGGCGTTAGCTCTGGCTGTGTTCCATCCCGCTCACAGCCAGCTTGTCCCCTCTGTGGCAGCAACGAGCCGGCTGGGGTAGTGTGGCCGGCCGCCGAGCCGGCTGGGGTTGTGTGGCCGGCCGTCGAGCCGGCTGGGGCAACGTGGCCGGCCGCCGAGCCGGCTGGGTTAGCGCGGCCCGACCCGCACCCCCAGCCTCCCCGGAGAACAGTTCTCGAGTCGAGGCGCGACCGTGTTTGTTCTGCGGTCAGGTGGGAACGGGCCCGGCGTCTTTTGTTGTGCAACTGTTGTGTTTTGGGGAGAGCCGCGGTCGGCGTAGAAGTTCTGAGAAGCGTTCAGTGCTGGTATCGCCGGTGTCGCCTTCAGGGTTAGATTGCTAAGGTAGGTGGTGGTCCCATCAAAGCGCTTGCGATTGGAAAAGTTATTTAATGGGCCGGCGGCTGACGTTTAGAATTATGCTGGTGGAATTTATTCTGTCCCATCCCGATATTCAAACTCAAAAAGTTATAAGCACAAAAAGTGCTCAGACCGAAGATATCCATTGACGTCATTCTTATAGCCACGCAGTGGCTGCTCGTGCTGCGTGACGCTGGCGTGAGGGGCGTGGGGCTGCGTGACGCTGGCGTGAAGGACGCTTAAAGCGAGACTGCCCGAAGCACGAGGCTGTCGGGAAACAGTTTTGTTAGTGTGGGTGAGTCAACTTACCGGGCATTTCGCTCCAGTATGGATAAGGTTTACAAGTGTCATGCATGAATGTCCGCTGGATACGTATTTTTACCACATATTCTTGATGTGCCAACTCAAGGGGTCATGAGCGCAGAAAGTGCCCAGACCGAAAATATCCATTAACGTCATTGTTATAGCCACCGCCCCATCAGGCATCACGTTTATGGCCGGCGCATTTTACCTCCGAGGATAGCCGCGGAGTGACGCCACTCCCAGCCTACAGGTCCAGGGGCTTAGCAAAGATGGCTCTGATTTGGAGAATCGAGACAGTTCGGAACTGGGAGTGCAGCATGCTGCATGCATCATTATGGCAAAGTGGGTCACCTGCCGTGTATGTGGTATGGTGTTTCAATTTCAGTTAGTTATCGTCTTCAGTTTGCCAATTTTTCAACCGGCGTGAGCCCCAGGATTTGTTAGTCACGGCGACTCAGTGAAAATCCCGACCAAGCCATCTATGACGATAGACTGGTATGAACGATTGTTGTGATAACCATTTCTGACAAGGAAAATTATGCGCCAGGAGTAATGCAATAATGAACGGAATGGCCGTGTGAATAGTGTATACCATGACTTTGTAGCAGTCCATATGCAGCCCATATACATGTAATGGTGGCCGTGTGCCCACATCGTGTCATTTCTGTGGCCCAATCTCTCTCAGCTGGGCCCAGCGTCACGCATTGGAGACGGGTTTGTGACAGGGCGACGTGGGCCGCTGGCCGGTCCGTTGCTGGCGCGCGTCTGCGTCGGATGGCTTAGAGACCCGACAGCGAGCTGTGACTGGTACGTTCAGCTACACCGGGCGGGTAATGTTACTTCCTCGCCCGCAAACTTCCTCCCAAACGTCTTCGTGAGTTTGACAAACGTTTTAAAAACGTTTTAACCATGACAGGGTCGAATAGTCTGTATAGGCTGTTAAATGAGTCACATGTTGGCCATGAGATACACTGTAGTGGGCTGTTTTTTTCCTGTAAGTGGGTCTGGCTTGTTAAACCAAAGATATGTAACCATTTTTTTCAACTCCCTTTATGCACACTGGAGGAGGAATGAGGGAGACCATAGAAATGTGCGCTAGTCTTTACATATTTCAACGATAGCAAAATCTTAATCACCGTTTTTCTTTCCGATGACGTGATGCCTCGGTTTTCCGTCGTGCAAAGCGATTCTTGCGCCGTGGTGGCTTTCTCTCTAAGTTTGCTTCCATGATGGAATGGGCACCGGTACGGCTCTGCTGAGTGAACAATCAGAACCATCTCAAACAAGGTGAGGTCAGTAGTATTTTGGCTTTACGGCCTCCTACGTTCGTGCCAGTTGAAATATCAGACAGTGTATTTAGCTTTGCTTCTTGATTGTCAAGTAGTTAGCGAGCTTGATTAAACATGCAACCAGAAACCGGATTACCTTCGTATTCCTAGATCCAGGTGAACAGATTTCGCCGAAAACACTGTTCATTGCTCTGAAATGTTGCCATGAAACGGTCTCAAAAGCTGGCTCAAAGCCGGCTTCCATAATCAGACCCAACTTCCGCAGCTTCACTTCTGTAAAATCCTCCTCCTCATTTTCATCCTTCCTTAGTATATGCTGATTGAGATGACCTGGTTATCTTATTGGCAGCTTCTTTAATCTATTGACGACATCTGTCAAACTGATTTTATGATCGGCATTGGGAAGAGATCGGGCGCCATCCTTTCAGTGAGCGCTTCCATTGGGCCGCTTTGGGTATCGGTTATTACTGCAAGGCTGAGTCGTCGAGATCAGCGCACGGTGGTTCTGACCCATGGTCTGCAATATTTTCACTGGTGGGAGGCTTTATCATTTCCGTGCAAGCTGTATGGGGGAATAAAGCTCCGGTAATACTTCATTGTTTCAGAGAATGTCTGACTGATCAAGCTGCTTGCATGCTAGCAGTTATGCAGCGCAATGGCTACTAATTTATATGTACGGCACAGCTCGTATGAAATTGCTGTTCCTGTGGCCGAAAGCTCCATGAACTTGCAAGTAGTGTTTGCAGAGATGCTAGCTTCTAGGAAGCGTGATGACCAGCCGGGCCGGGCCGCTCAAGTTCAGAATTCCGCTCGCAGCTGGAGCGAGGTTCGCTGGACCTGCGCTTCCGCTCGGGAACAGAACAGTTGCTTCAGCATTTTTTGTTCTTTTCGTTTTTCACTGAAAAGTGTCAAAATTGTTGTTGTATTTCCGGTATTACTGGTCCATCTCTGGTTGGACGGCATTTTTTGCCCATTGAGGATGTTGATCTCTATTTTGAGCTATTTCCGCTAGCGAACGGAGGTCGCCGCGTCCCCGTCACGCATGTTTTGTTCGTGGAGGACTCTAGCGATCATGCAATCCAATAAGTGCAATTTTCACTAAAACGGAGGGGGCGGGGGAGGGAACGGCAGCAGCCCGTCACACGGAAAAGCGAACGCAGCACGCTCGTGTTTTAGACATAATACTTTCAGGTAACCTTGAGTGACCTCGTGTGTGCCACGCCAATCCGCTAATGGTTATGTGAACGTGCTTCACGCCGTCAGTCAACGGCCTCCTGGTTGGCGTAATTCACGCCATCCGTGTACCGGCCGCCATGAACGCCGCCTGCCGTGCCTGACGCTAATCCAGCGCGTGCTGCGCGGCGACACTGCGTAACGTGCCGCCGTCGCGCTCCCACCCAAACGCTCCCCATCAAATTAATCAGCAAAAACGCTCATCGGCCAAATTAATCAGGTAAAAACGTTCAGCGGACAAACTAATCAGCCAGAAAAGGCGGCGGGTTCGTCTGGCGCGTGCCGTCGTGCCGCCGCGCCGGGTGTGATCAGATCGGAGGGCGGCGGCGCGGCTGATGTCGGCACCAGGCCGGCCGTCTCGGCCGTCGGGCCGCCGCCGGCCGCGCCCTCGGGCGGCCGCGACCCGGCAGCGGCGGCCGAGCGCCCCGCGGGTCGGCCGGAGACGTGAGCGGCGAGCCCGCCGAGCCCGCCGGGCCGCCGCTGACGGGCCGGCGCCGGCTGACGGAGACGGCGCTCTGATTGGGGGCACGGCGGCCGGCCCGGTGCCGTCAGACGGAGCGCGCCGGCTCGGGCGCGGGGCCGAGCGCCGCCGCCGGCGCCGGGCGGCGGCGGGCGGCGGGCTCGGCAGACCCGTCTTCGTTGAGCGCGCCGCTCGGCCCGCTGAATGTCGCCCGTTACGGCACGCCCGGTGAGACGGCCTGCTCGTGTCGCCGCCCGGCGACCCAATACCGGCCGCGCGCCGCCGCCGATCGCCGGCGCACTGTACCGGCGGCGGTCCGGCCGGCGCGCCCCGGTCAGAGCCGGGCAAACGGCGCGGCAGCGGCCGAGTGGGCCGGTGTGTTTGGTCGGGTCTCATTCGGTCGAGCCGACGGTAATGGGCTCCGGTGGGATTGAGTGCGCGCTCCGGCATTGTGTTGACGGTGCCGAGCTCGGTGGTGTGCGGCTGCCCGGGGCCGCAGGAGAGATCAGGGTCGCGCCCGGCTAATTCGGCGCTGTGTCTGCCGCCCGGGCTCATGTGGCGGCGCCCCGACCAAAGCGGTGCCGTCATTGGGCGGCACGAAGTGCTCCGTTACGTCGTTAGGCGGATGTGACTGTTGCTTGGAAGTGCCTGCTTGGGACAAGTGGCCGGCTTTCATTAGACGGCTCTTTGCATTGAATTACCCTTTTCAAGACATTTTTAACCACGTAACGTGGCATATGTGCATCGCATCTGAGTTTTCCTGAAGTCCGATGGATATCGTTAACAGCGCCGAAAAGAAGTACTTCGCACTGACTCAGTACAGTGTGTTGGTGTTTTAAATAGAAGCAAAAACGATGCGGATGGCACCGGTGCACGCCAGTTATGTTTTAGGTGCAAAATAAGCACTCATGCTAAGTGGCCGACCATGTGTATCCCATAAAAGGCACTTAATTGTGCCTATTCATGACGCATGCAACCCCATCCGAAGTGAGTCGTACAAAAACGTAGCCTGGCTAAGTGGTCGGGCGCCGGTCCGACGGTAACACGCACGGACTGTTGGATGGACCGGCGGGATCCCGGGAGCGCGGGGTACGGCGCTCGCCACGGCCGCGTCTCCTCCGATCCCCGTCACCGCCCGCGGCGATGCTCACGCCCCCTCCCCCGGTGCCTGGTGTCGGGTCAGGGCGTGACACGTAGGCCTGATCCGTCGCCATTGGTGGCACCCCTCCCACCGGCCGGGTATAAGTGTGACGTCAGCGATAATGTGGGGCCGGTTGACTGAGTTCAGCCGGTGACGCGCGCTTGCGCCATCTGAGGCAACCCGCCAGGCCGGCTGTGGCGGCCTTGATTTCCAGTCAGTAAAAAATACGACCAGACAGTTACACCTACGCCCGTTCGTCTGCAATACAGTCATTTTTTGATTCAGCTAGTGATGACGTGCAGTGGTTTTAATTAGTTGTATGAACCCACTGGCAAGGCTGTCCTGGAAATGGACACATTGTGGAATGCGTTCTGACAAAGAGAACCCTGCATTGTGAGCGGTGTTTCACCGCCGACACGTGCCCCGGCTGTCACCTGTGAAGGCGCGGGCGCCCCCGACCAGACCTGACCCGCTCAGAGCTGATGCCCCCGGCCGCGAGGGCGGGCCGCGTCGCCGGGCCGCCGGCCTAGCTCGCCTCTGACGCCAGCGTGACGCACGACACCGGCGCTCCGCCGATGAGCAGCCTGTCCACCGGCCTGGTTTTGGTGGTGTGTTTTGGTGCAGCGCGGGGCTGCGTCCAGCCAGGCTGAGACACCTCCAACCGGCAGGATGCATCGACAAGCTTATTTACTGCGTCATTCTACATTGCGAGTAGCGATGTCGCGATTGTTTTCTTCACATTGATTGATGATGCAGCGGTGTCTGCGATGTGACCGTGTTAAGCTGCCAAGGAGCGACATGCCGTAAACATTGTTTGTCCCGAACGTCGTTTTGGTATGTGATTTGCTTAAGGTGTGTTGAGCCAAAAACACGCTTGCACCATCCGCATACCAGCGGCTATGAAGCTTATTCGTAGAACTGTTTGGTTCCAACTGAACTTAATGATCCGTTCCCGCTGAACCATCTTCCAGGTTGAATATTTTTTTTCGGCTGAAGGTGTAATTTTCCGGTCCGGATCTTCTGGGAAGCCGGCAAAACTTTTCCGTTGTTTTCGCCAAGCGTTTCGCACACGCTGCAATCGATGCGGCATTAGCGGTTGGCGATTTTGGAATGGCATTACCGGCTTACCGTGCGGGCTGGCTGACTTGACTTGGCTTTGTTCGGAGCGTGGCGTGAGTTTTCCTGTCCGATTTGACGGGTGCAGGCCGGACGATGGCCGGACGCATCGCGGCCGCCTGGAGGGACGGCCCACCCGGACGCCTGAGACGAGTGTGCGCTACGCAGGCTGTGCGAGCAGGCGCGCGTTAGTGGTTTGGTTGGGGCACTGCCTGGTGCACAGGGCGACAGGAGTCTCGCTGGTCATTCACAAAGCTTTTAAGAAGGCCGCACGGTCCGCGTTTCGTCGCACACGTGAAGGCTTGCGATTTGGTGCGCCGGTGCCAACCGGGGCCGGCGTTATCGATCGCTGCCACTGCAGGCCGCTGGTGCCAATTGCACCCGCGTGATGGATGCTGCGGTCAGCGCTGCTGGTCCGCCGGCCGGCGCAGCCATCGGCCGCCCTTGGCCGGGGTGTCCGTTAAGCCGCCGTAGGCGGGGTGCATCGCCCCCTAGCCTTGACGGGCGCCGGGGCCCGGGAAGCTGTGGCGAGACTTCCCACCAGCGGATATGCACACGCTGCCGGGTTCAGGGGCTGCACGTGGCTGTCGGCAAATCGGCCGGCCCCGGCGGATTAACGCCAGGACAGGACGGACGCGCGCCTATCCGGTCGGCCGGCCGGCCGTGTGCGGGATACATCAGGCGTCACTTGCATGCACTCGGGCATGAAGTCGTAGCGACGCCGCTTCGCGACAGGGGTTTCCGTGGCGGACATTCTGTCTGCCGCCCCGGGAAGACCGATGGCCAGCTGCGGCGCGCTTCAGTGTGCCGGTGCCGGTCGGCATGTTTGTTGGCTTATGGGATCGCGGGGATCATCATGGCGCGGGGATCGCGGTTAGGTGTGTTGTGTAATAGCACGTTTCGGGGCCGGCCCCAAGCCGGAAGCGTCGATGTGGTCCTCACAGCACCCTGTTTGGCGTGGACGCCAGACGGACGTTGTGACGTGGTGCTGCGACAGCATGAAGTGACACCTGTTGCGCGTCGGCCGGCCGCGCTGCCGTCTGTGCCGTTCGCCCCCGGGTGACCGGCCTGCCGTGGTCGCGCCGGTCGCCACACCCTTCTGCGCCAGCGGGACGCACGCTCTCGCTCTCCGCCGCTACCGCCGCCGCCGCCGCCGACGACGACGACGACAACGACGCGGGCTGGATTCCGCCCGGGGCGTCTCACGACCGCCGACGCCGCGCACTGGCGCTCTCATTTGCATATTCCGCCAGTATAAACTTTATTCCGTCGTTAATTCGGCGGCGCGGGCCCGGCGCGGTCGTGTTGTGCTGCGGCCGCGGCATTAGCGGCCGCCGGCCGCCGGCCACCGGGTAATGCGGCCGGCGTAGTCCTGCCGGACGGCCGGAGCGGCCGCCGCAGGCTCCGGGGCGAGGCCGGCCTCTGGTGGCGTCAAGTCCGCTCCGGAGGGGCCCTCGCGCGGCGCCTGTCGCTTGTCGGCGGCCGCCAGCGACGGCCCTGTGCGTCGGAGCGGCGCCGGCAGCGCTCTCATCGGTCAGCGCTCGTCCGCGCGTGACGGCGCGGTCGTGGCGTGTCGCGGCTCGGACGTGGCCGAGTCTGTCCCGCCGCGGCGACAAATGCGCTCCGACCTGGCGCCAGCCGCACGGCCGTCGCTGACGCCGCTTGCGGCCGACGCGCGCGCGGCGAACGGCGGCTCCCGGGGCGGCGCGTCCGGAGTCGGACGACACGTGTCCGTCTGATGGCCGGGTCGGGAGCGGCCCGCCCAGCCGGCGAGGCCGCCGGAGTGCAGCGGTGAGCCGGCCTGATGACTATTTGAGGAGCGGATTGGAGGACTTTCCGGCGTCGTGAGTCCGGCGGCAGCGTGGCGGGGTGATGAGTTATGCGCCTGACCCACCGCGGTAGCTTAATGTCACACCGAGCGGCTGTGGCTGCATGAGCTCACGACATTGTGTCGCGCACGTCGCGTAGCTACAGTGTAGGGTCCATTGAGCGCCGTGTTATATCCATTGAGCAATCGATCTACAAACCACTCTTGCCGTCCCTAGCGAGGCCTGTGCGGAGCGGCAGTGGGTTGAGACCGGGGTTTAAATGGTCTAAGGCGAGGGTGTGGGAAGCTCGACTCGAGTTGGTGAGGGGACGATCGCGATGTTACGTCGACGTAGGCGTGGGAACTGGGAATCTCCACTTCGACCGGCGAGCGGCCCGGAAATGACCAGGCGCGAGGGGATCGCTGCGGCTTCCTTCGCTGGATGAGGGACCCCTGCTGCACGCGTTGATTGGTCGTTGGCGCCGGCCCGTCGGGCCGCCGGACTCGGCCCGGTCCGCAGCCTGCGGCGCCACCGCGGGCCGGCGCACGACCTTCCGCCGGCCGGCCACTGCAGTGGCTGCAGACCGGTCCGGCCGGCCGGGTGGGCGCGCCCACGTGACGCCAGGTCGCCGACCCGGCCGGCGCCGCCGCTCGGCCGGGCCGTCCCCCGGCCGTCCTCGCTCCGCTGCCGGCGCCCGGCTCACGGGACCGCGTGGGCTCGGCAGACCTGGACGGCCGTGCCGGGAACTGGTCGCCGAGAGAGCAGGAGGGCGGGGTGTCGCGCGGTGCGCCAGTCTCACGGCTGGAGAGATCGCACCTGTCTGTGAAGCGTGGGTGCGAGCACTGGGTTATGCGGCCATCGGGAGTTGATGACGTACGAGTGCCCCCGCCCTCCGTTCCTTTACGGTCGAATTCGATGCTGCCCGTTTTGGAGGGGACGACTCCTGGTTCCCCCAGGCTGCTTGTGAGGCGTGCATGTGATTGTCGTGCCAGGGCTGCTGTTACGCTGTAATATTTCCGGAAAGTTTCCTTTACTGCTAACTTCTTGATGCACTCAGGCCCGGTGAGAATGTTTCATGAACTTCATCATCCTGATGTTCTTGAACTTTGGGAATCTGGTTTTTAAAGTTCGAGGGAAATGAGTGAAGTGATTTAAATTACAGATCGAGTTAATTTTGATTTATTCTTTCGTTGCTGATGACCAGGGGCACCCTGGGTTCCATTATCATCGTTCTTCGCCGATCGCACCAACAACCAGCGTGGTTCCCCTTAATCACTGCTTTCTGCTTGCGTGAAAATGGCTAAGCGCCGTGTTCAGTCCTTTTCATGCATTTCCTCATCTACACAGAGGTTCAGTCTTCACAGGTTAATCATTTTCCGAGAAGTTTTGAGTGATCTCTGTGATATCGCCCTGTGGTGAGGTGATTCTTGTGAGTCATTGTGAGTCTCGAATGATGCAGCCAGTTCGAGCGCACCGTTCTCGTCTGTCTTCCTCTCGCCGAGCTTACCGTTCTCGTCTGTCTCCCTCTCCCCGAGCTTACCGTTCTCGTCTGTCTCCCTCTCCCCGAGCTTACCGTTCTCGTCTGGCTCCCTCTCCCCGAGCGTACTGTTCTCGTCCGTCTCCCTCTCCCCGAGCATACCGTTCTCGTCTGTCGCCCTGTGGCCGCACCTGCCGCCCGTCGCGCTCCATTCCTCGGGACGATGCTGTCGGGCTGACGCCGTCGGCGCTCTGTTGCAGGCATCACGCGGCTGCCGATCATCGAGGGCGAGATCAGCCACATCGAGATCCCGCGCACGGCCACCAGTCTCGGCATGACGATCGTGGGCGGCGCCGACACACCGCTGGTGAGGCGTCCGCCTGTCTGTCTGTCTGTGTCTGTCTGTCTGTCTGTCTGTGTCTTTCTGTCTGTGTTTGTCTGTCCGTCTGTCTGTCTGTCTGTCTGTCTGTCTGTCTGTCTGTCTGTCTGTCTGTCTGTCTGTCTGTCTGTCTGTCTGTCTGTCTGTCTCTGTCTGTCTGTCTGTCTGTCTGTCTGTCTGTCTGTCTGTCTGTCTGTCTGTCTGTCTGTCTGTCTGTCTGTCTGTCTGTCTGTCTGTCTGTCTGTCTGTCGGTCGGTCCGCCGGTCTGTCTGTCTGTCTGTTGATGTGTCGATCTGTGTATCTGTCTGTCTGTCCGCGTATCAGTCCGTTTGTCAGTCCGCTTGTCAAACCGTTTGTTAATCCGTTTGTTAACCCGTTTGTCAGTCTGCCTGCCTGGTGGGCCGCCTTGGCCGTCCAAGGTGGCCGAGCCCACCACGGATGTGGTGTGGTCTGGTTTTCCAGTGACGCCCGTCTTTTTTGGACAGGCGCTAGCCTTGCTGCGACACCCCTCATGGTAGCGCAGACCAGCCAAAAATGTCCGCTTGCAGCCGGACCCGTGTAAAAACTGCTCGTCACGTTGACATGTCTGTTGTGCCCACAACTGTGCCATGTATGTCTGAGAAAACTTATGCGGCATCCGGCGCGGCAGGCACCAACTTCGACGACCGTCGCTGTTTCGTGCGGCGTGAAACAATCCAACGCGCTTTGGCTGTATTTTCCGACCCGAGTGACGGCATCTGTCCATTCACTGTAAAAGCAGCTGGACGGAACCTCAGCGGAATGTGCCCAGCTTCGGAGGCTTATTGCCTGCCTGCCCTGGCCCTGCCCTGCCCTGCCCTGCCTGTCCTGTCCTGTCTGTGCCCTGCCCTGTCCTGTCCTGTCCTGTCCTGCCTGTCCTGCCCTGCCTGCCCTGCCCTGCCCTGCCCTGCTCTGCCCTTGCCTGCCCATGCCCGGTCCTGTCCTGCCCTGCCGTGCCCTGGCGTGAAACAATCCAACGCGCTTTGGCTGGTGTATTTCCGACCCGAGTGACGGCATTTGTCCATTCACTGTAACAGCAGCTGGACGGAACCTCAGCGGAATGTGCCCAGCTTCGGAGGCCTATTACCCTGCCCTGCCCTGCCTTGCCCTGCCCTGCCTGTCATGCCCTGCCTGTCCTGCCCTGTCCTGTCCTGTCCTGCCCTGTCCTGTCTGCCCTGCCTGCCCTGCCCTGCCCTGCCTGCCCTGCCCTGCCCTGCCCTGCCCTGCCCTGCCCTGCCCTGCCTGCCTGCCCTGCCCTGCCTTCGCCTTCGCCTCCCGTTCGCGCCACTCGGTCTGCCTGACTGGGTTTCCGCTCGGTCTGCCTGGCTGGGTTTCAGTGTGCGTCGGCTGGAGGACGCCTTTGTCAGCGCGCGACCCTTGACGACATCTCGTCTGCCCAAACGAACCTTGGTCGACGCGGCTCGGCTCTTAACAATGCCGCGGCTGATAACTGCCGCTGCGCTCCTTTCTCTGAGGCACTCTATAATGATGAACGTTGTTAACCCGGAGCCGACGGAGGCATTTGGTTGACCGCAATCGCATACATGATCAGTTTTAAGCCCCTGCTATCTCGGGACCTAACAGCTGTATCAGAAAATATCAAACGGAGGTCGATAATCTTAACTAATCTCAGGCAAGAACCGTGAATGGACCTCCGTCACGTGGGTGATGACGTTATTCGTCGCGTAAGATACTTTAGTCCTTTTTTCATGCCGTGCATGTTTTGAATTCTGCGCGAGCGACCGTTCAAGACACACCCACCTTTAACAGCCCATGATGTGCCCTGACATGCCTCCCGAAAACCATTCTTATAGTCGCGTCTGAAGGATGAAGGGAGGTCAATTTTCGATAGCTTACGCGACATATTGTATTGTGAGTCGCCACGTCTCAGACTCACGAACGGTTTTGGGCGCAGCTGCAAAAAAAACAAAAACACGGAGGGTGTCATTTTATCCCCGCGCGTGTAGATACGAGTAAATTGCTACCGATGTACATGGTTATTGGGATCATCGGTGTACGACTTCGTACCGCTTGCATCAATTTACAGAAGTTTGTGTTTTTCAAATCGTCCTGAAATAAATGGCGACAGGTGCGCTTTGAAAGAAAATACCCTTAATAGTTTTAACGGCTGCTTTTGTGGGTCAGGTGACCAACGGGTCAGATATATTTGTTGAATTTCCCGTGCTGCTCCACCTCGGCACCTCAGATTTGTCTGCGTTGTGAATTTCTGGGGTTCGCTAGAATCCACCGACGTTTCGATAGCATATGACAACGGACTCGGCGACACAGGAAGATATTGAATACCGGAGAAATTCACGTTAATACTTGTTCAGTGCAGAGGGAAAATTTCAATGTTCGTCGGTACGGAACAGTAAACATGTCGTTGCTATGCTACGGCTCACTTCCGTTGATGACTTTTACCCATAGGTTCATGTCTGGAACGACCTCATTGGTCCTGCATTGGTCCCGTGTGCATTTCGTTGTTAGGTTTCTATTGGCTGATATAGGATTGCATATCTTCGTGTTTGTAAAAAGGGCCCGTGAAAGCTCGCATGTTTGTGTCCGTCTTAAGCGAATGAGCCTTGCACCGATCATTCCCAGACTTGTTGTTGTTGGCTTTGCATGCATAAGTGCGGGTAGATTGCAGGAATGTGAAACCCATGGGATAATGCAGCAAACAGCAGTCACCTGTCAAGAAGGCCATATTTCTTTCTCGGTGGTCACACTTGTGGTTTTGGGCGCAGCTGCATACGAAGCGCAGCATAAATGCCCCGTTTTCTCCTTTTTGTAATTTATAAAGACGAAAACACAGATTGGCACTGGATGGGCTTCATAGGAACTCCTACAACGCACACTGACCAGGTGAAGATGGTCCGGAAAGCAAGGAAGCAAAAGTGCCCTCTTACTTTGTACATCTGTGACATTACAACCAGTGAAACGCCTCGCAGGAGTTTGGGACGAAACCAGTAAGACGCCTCGCGGTAGGTTGGGACACACTACGTGATAGCGGACGTGTATGTTGCCACATTGTCCAAAACACCCGATGTGAGCAGAAAGGGTCCGTCGTTCTTGGGAACGCATAAAATAAAGCCACGATGTATCAGCTTTTTAAGGTTAAAGCTGGCCCAGACCCCGTCCTCCCCGATAAAAACAGATGATGACGGACTATACGCCGGAGCACGTGCGCCAACCCCAGTGCACAGCCACGACAAGGCCGCTTCTTGTTTTAAAGTATCAGCCTTGGTGGGGGTCAATGGATGTGGGCTGGCTTCTTATGCATACGCTCCGCTCTTTCCCTGTCGTTGATCGCGAACTTCCGGAGTTGTTATTTTGTCGTTGCCGAAAGCTGTCGTTCGTCGGCGGGGTGAGTGGGCACTTCTTGTTAAAAAAGCGGCCTGTCCACGGGCAAACATGCAACTTCTTGGCATGGCTGTCATCTTGTGTCCAAGGCGGAGTCTGGAAATGCCTCATCGTCTCCAACAGCGGACAGATCAATAGACAATGGAGCACGAACGGGTGCTACTGCTCACGCGACGTCAGCTTGGAGGCGGGCGTGTCCGCCTCACAAAAGAAAAAAACCGAAAGGCCTGGGTGCATTGTGATTGGACGAGTCATAAGGCAGGCCGAGCTGCCGAACAGGTGACGGCATGGCCGCTGGGCAGAATTGTCACAGCACCCGGATGGCCACTTTGTCGGGCGGCCGCGCAGCCGTCGCTACAGCTCTGCCGATCCCGAGATGCCGGCCAAGTGAGAGTGGTCGCTGTATAATGGGGACGGCGCGGCGCCGTGCGGCCGCCACCGGCCGCCTATCGCGCGGCCCTATCGGAGCGGCGACAGGTGACAACGATCTGGCCGTGCTGCGCGTGGCGGCGGGCGGCTGCGGCGCCACAGATCGCGTGTGGGCCGCCCGGCAGTAGGCGGCAGAGCCCGGACGGCATCGCACGCGCCGGCCGGTCACGCGGCGGGCCGCCGCCCCAGCACCGAGACTGCTTGACGGTGACCAGCCGCGCCGCAGCACGGCAGCCGCCGCCGGCCGCCCGCCGCCGGCGGCTTCCGGACAGGGCGCTGCCGGACACGCGCGCGTCGCAGCGGCCCGTGGAGTCGTGCGGCGCGCGGTGCCGAGGCGGCGGGGCTGCCGCGCCGTCCCGTGGATGCGTCCGAGGGTGCGGCCGCGGCGCCGGCGCCCTCCGCCGGCCGCCTGTCGCCGTAGACTGGCCCGCCGCGCTCGCCGCCTCGGTCGGCCGTGCCGACGCGGCGGAGCCGTCGGCGGCCGGCCGGAGCCGGACACGAGCTCGGCACCCCGACGGACGCCAGTTGAGTCGGCGGAACCAGCACCGACAACGCCGTGAGGGGGGGGGGGGGGCGGAGGGGGTACCAGCCGATGAATGGGACGAAGCTGAGGTGGACTGCCGTCCTGCACGAGCGGGTGCCGGAAATGAACTCGGGAAGGGCGTGGCATGCGAATGAATGCATCCGCCGCGGAGAGAACTGGGCTCGGAAGTGGGCAAATGGGATCAGTATTTACGCGTCTGATGTACGCGACGCTCTCGTATATCTACCTTGCAGGCGCACGCTTCCGGACTTGTCCCTTTGAAGTTCAATGAGGCACACGGGATCGATCGTCTCGCATGTTTGATCGCAGAAGTGCTCGTTCGCTCCTTGAAATCTATTTTTCGACGTTCCTCAAGTTTGAAATTAATTTACGCGTCGGCTTTCTGCCCATTAAATCCCAAAAATGTGTCGGTGACCGTACTCGTGAAATGTTAGAACTGGCCAAGGACGGTCTACCCTGTGCCGGAGCTGGCGCGTAGCAGCATTTCGCGTTGCGTAAAACCCTCCGCAGTCTGCCGAAAGGACTGGCGCGAAATTGTCCATTCAGCTGGACGGCACAACTTTCGCGATGGATTCGGGGTATGCGCAGAAGGCTATACTTCGCACACACCCTGAACTCAAAACTAGGCATGCAAGTCGCTTGGTGCATTGTTTCATCCAAATCAGGGCGCAGCATTTCGCTGTTGAAGCTTGTTTGAGAAATTGGGCCCGGATAATCCCGTCATTGGTCAGCGTGTTTGTCTGGCATTGACTCTGCCAAATGCGCCGCTCTTGCTCGTGGAGGCGTGTGGATCAATCTAACGCTGACCCATTTGAAGCCGATTGAAGTGTGCCGCTATTTGAGCGGAGCCGGACATGTGCGCGGGTTATTGTCGGCCCGTCCGGTCCGGTTTTCCCGTCGGGCGACTGTGATTGTCACAAGCTGGTCCAAACGATGGCGGGACATGGTCCGACCCAGCCCACGCAGTGTTCGATTTGTGGTATTGATTAATGTGTCCGTGACCACGCGGGAGACCGTGCGTTCCATGATTGACATGTGGGACTGCGTTTTCCCGAATAATTTAAAACTTATCGGCGGACCTGTTTTTTGAAGCGGGTTTGGCGCGTAGCTGCAGGACGTGCGGCTCCTCTAAGCGAAGGCTGACGGCCGTTCAGTCTGGACATCAGACGTACTCGAAATCGGCGCCATTTTTCATATCCAGCGGTTACGATGCATTTTTCATGTTTTTGATTTATGTCATGACCATGGCGGAGAAGGAGCCGCATGTTCGTGAAATACGGCAGTCGCACGCCGGCTTTTTTACATGAGTCCTGCGGTCAGCTGCCAAACCTGTGTTCTGCTAACCGGCCGGTGTGCTCAGCACGCGAGCGGACTGCACGCGCACTCTTGTGTTCCCGGAACGTGACGGGAGTCTGGACAGGCCGCTATCAGCTGTGTGCTGCAGTTCATATGACTTCGCTGGGGTTTCACTGAAATATGCGTACCCTCGCCGCATAAAGTATAATGGTATGCGGGCGGCTTGCAAAGCGCCCTAACGGTTACGAGATGCTGCCATTTGAGAGGTCTCGCTCCGATGAAAGACTTCGGAGTCTGCGTGGCTCTCTCGACGACGCATTGTGATGCTGGTAAGCTGCCTCCTGCCGTGGTGGAAGTTGGAACGGCATTTGGGTGCGGAACACAATGCCATGGCGTGTGGTAGGCTTCGGGCTGCTGAATTCCGACCCACTTCGGGGAGAGCGTGCGGGACAACGGTCTTTGCCGTAATAACTACAAGCGATTGCGCCGAAATCAGAGACGTCTCCGTTTGTTGCCCGCTGTGCGTTGTTCAGGTCCTGCCTGCGTCCGTGTTTTTTGTTCGATGTTATGATGCTCAGCGCCCAGCGGGCTGAAAGCGTTCTGGCTTGTCGTTCCTGAACATGCACTGTCTTACCGGGTTGATTTTCCGAACGTCGCGTGGGTAAATATTAATAAAACACTTAAACATGATGCGCACCTCATAGCAAGTCAGCACATCAGTTAAACGTGGAACTGGCGATCGCAATTTGTCGGTAAGAAGTGCGCCAATCGCGTCAAGTGCAAATGCCAGCTGCACGCACGCCAAGTCACCATAAAGCGTCACGCAGTCCACCATTTAGCATTTGTATGGAATAATGCATATACTGCAGCATATTGCAAACTCCGATGGACATATCGATAACTTTGAAGTCCATAGCTGCGTGCGTCTGTGCACGCATGTGTGCATGTATTTATGCATGTGTATGTATGTGTATGTATGCAGGTAAGATGTACGCACGCTTCCTGTTGCCATCGTCGACAGCAGGTGTCCGTAAGCGGTGGTCCTCACAGCATGCCCACCGTCCGGCGACAATGGGCTGGACTGTGCAGTCTCTGCGCGGACGGCTTCAGTCGACGCGCATCATTGCTCGCCGAGGCGTCCACTGGCCTGGAGCGCGCCTTGTGACGAATGACGTCACGCGTTAGCGCGTCTTGTGGCCAGTGACGTCACGCGTGACCGTTGACCTTAATGCCGGTACCAGGCTCGTTTGGCTCGCGACTCGACGACGACGACGACTCGATACCACGCGACGGCAGTGCCGTTGACCCGTGTGTGTGTGTGTGGATGCCGTGTCCAGGCGTGAGTGTCGTACCACTGACGAGCGCTGCGAAGTCGACAGACTGCCACGCTCTGTTGACCCGGGGGCTTTCTTTGGCAGCGCTGCGTGGTCATCCAGGAGGTGTTCCCCGACAGCCTGGTGGCCCAGGACGGTCGGCTCCAGCCGGGAGATCAGATCGTCGAGGTCAACGGTGTCGACATGACGAACGCCTCCCACAAAATGGTAATAACCGACCTCCGGCGTCGACATGACGAACGCTTCCCACAGAATGGTAATAACCGACCTCCGGCTTCGATATGACGAACGTCTCCCACAAAATGGTAACAACCGACCTCCGGCGTCGACATGACGAACGTCTCCCACAAAATGGTAATAACCGACCTCCGGCGTCGACATGACGAACGTCTCCCACAAAATGGTAATAACCGACCTCCGGCGTCGTACATCACGCTCGGAGCTCTGGTAACTTTGAAGTGTTCTCCGCTGTGGGGACGTTTAAATGCTGTTTGCCTCTCGTTTTTTATGTAGACATATATATATATATATATATATATATATATATGTATATATGTATGTATAGTTTATAATATTTCATATAACTCAAGCTGCAACTATTATTCGGTGTGTTTAAAACAAGCTCTGTTTATTCAGGCATGCTTTGCTTCAAAGGCGCCCGCAGCGTGTGCATGGCGTGTTTGAAATTAGCCGGATTGGCTCCCAGGTTCGCTGGTGTATCATAGCAAAACCGTATATCGCTATATACCGTCATTCTATTATAAGAGAACATTGCTATGGCTTCGGAAGTGTGTTGGGGGGAAGGGGGGCATGACGTCACATTAAACGCCTAAAGGAGATGATGCAGCACTGCACCTCCCCGACGGAACATCATAAGAGAACAAAACTGTAGGCCACTGGCTAGGTGCGATCCTGTAATTTTCCGCAAACGGTCACGGACGGACGCTTCGTAGACGGAGCTAAGCCGTCCGCAAGGTGGAGTGTAAATCACTTGGCATTAACCGTAAGGCGTAAAGCGTCGTAGGTGCCCATTGCTATGTCAGCTTACCTGTCGGCGGTGACCTCACTGACGGCTGCAGGCCTCAGACGATACCGCGGAGAACAGCTTACGGCATTCATGGCACCGTATGACGCCTCTACGAACAAACTGGTTGTGAACGTCGATGGTATGTGAACGTAGCCGTCTGGCGGCGGGCACAGATATCAGCATTCTGTGCATTGTGTACCCTGGAAAATATCCGAAGCCGTTAGTGGTGGTGTCATGCTCCCTGACTTTGTGGAAGATTTCAGCTTTGTTTGTGCCGGTGCGAAAATGTCACTATCTAGGCGTATTCAGATAGCTTGGATGGCAAGGTTTGCCTCGTTAGCTTACAGGCCAACCCTACCTTCATGTGCACTCGGTGGGAGCGTTGGAGCGTCTTGGGTGTAGAGACGGTGGCGGACCAAGGACATACGAGTATCGACGCGCTTCTGGGAAGTTTTCGCGCGCTCGGTTGGTTCATGCGGAACGCACATAAGTTGCCGGCGTGCGGGCTCCCGGAGGCGTTGCCACGTTTTTGTTTGAAAGAAGTTCGTAGAAATGAGTAAAGTTGGTCCGCGCCTGGGAGAGATATGTCTTCATTCTGCTCGGCGGAAGCAGAAGGTCCTGTGGTGGAGAGGTCCAGTGTGTCTCCGTAGGCGTGAGACACGGACGGCGAGGGTTTCGGCATGCGTCACTCTTCGTCTACCTTGGCTCTTTCATCGCTTTCGCTGGAGAGTGCTCAGCGGGTGGGGTCTTCGGGTCCGTATTTTGTGGCAGCGAGAGAGGAGGCTGTCAGCTTTACTGGAGCTCGATCGATGTGGCAATTGTCCGCTCAGATTGTGCTCTTGTCTGTTTGAGTGACGCAGGTGGTGGAGGCTACCTTCACGTGTTAGTGGTATCCTAGTTGCATGCAATCATGAAACGGTATCACAGTTAACCAAGAACGTTGGAAAGTTATGGATAATTTTCTAAAACTAATGCGAAAATTATGGATCAAATTATTGGGATTTAACTCCATACCGTGCATGAAACCATGCACTGTGTGGGCTTGGCGTGCACCTGGCGCGAGTTAACGACCGCGGCTTCGTAGAAACGGCTTGGCTCTGTGATCGACAGCGGGGCATTTTTTGCGGGCTGCTCAACGGCGGCAGGCTTGAGACCGGTCACACCGTCCGCCGTGGTGGGTCGGCGGCGGCCGCTGACTCACGGGCCGCCCGCCGGTGACTGGATGGGGGAGAGCCAGTCCGGCGGCGGCGCCCCACCGCCGGCGCAGAGGAGCCTCACCCGAGACGCGCCGGCCGGCCCCGCGCGGGGCCGGCCGGCCGGTGCGGTGTCGCAGCGGAAGCCGGCGGGACGGGCCGTGGCCATCACCGAGCGCGCGGGTTGCCACGCGCTGTCACTGTCGGTCGGGTGATGCGATTGGGGGACGCGCGTGCCGGGCTAGTAAAGGCCTGTGTTCAGGGCTGCGTTTGGCCCGCGGTGTTGGTGTAGTAAAGTCCGCCGCCTGCACGTGTTACCAATCTCAGGATCCGATTTTACGTCCATTTCTGCGGTGAGATGTGGGATTATTTGTGAAAATCCCTGGTAAAACTGGGGTTTTTGATGGAAGGCAGAAGGATGCAGGAATTTCGGACTTCATTAGCGGCCGACGCCGAAAGTAAGCCCCACTGGAATTTGCTCTCATCTTAAGTCCAAGGCCTCATTATTACCAGTTCGCCAACAATTCTCTGCCGGCTTCACTGTAGACGTATCCAGCATAGCGACCCCTTACTAGCATCACAGAGTTGCATGTATGATGACTTGCGTCTCGTGCCAATTAAATGGATTATTTGTCTTCGTTAAATTCACAGAAAATTGACGGGCACGTTCTGTTACGTAACAACTGGCTGTTGTTTATGCCATCGTCATCATTAGTGTCACGGCCATTTCTCCTGATAATGACAGCATGCATGCGATTTTCCCGTCGTGAATGGTTACAATGGTCACGAATACTAAGCACACACTGACCACAAGACACTAACCACAAGATAAGACCAATCTTTTTATAAGCTACCGTGGACGAAACCAGGAGCGTGGGCCAAGTGGGGCCCACTGGAGTGCTTAAGCAGTGTAGAAATGAGAGGCTTCGCAGTGGCATCATTGCGGTCTGACTGTGAAGGCTGCAAACAAGCTCGGCCAGGCACGAATCGTCCGGTACCCGCAAGCATTGGGTGTTGACGGAATTTCCGAATTTATTAGTGGATGCACGCATTGTGGAGAAGTTCGGTGTGTTCGGAAATACATAGGAAATGAATATGATATGAAATTGTCTGATTTAGTATTAAGTCTCTGATGGTTGTATGTGCGTTGTCGCGGATACGTGCACGAAATGATTTATTCGCTGCATTATATGCAGGAATGGCTCAAACTATGACGGTGCAGTGGCGCTCACGGCCCTATGACCAGAGCCGTCTAAAGCTAATGCGCGCTCACGGCCCCGTGATCAGAGCCGTTTGAAGCCACCACGCGCTCACGGCCCTGTGATCAGAGCCGTCTAAAGCTACTGCGCGCTCACGGCCCTGTGATCAGAGCCGTTTGAAGCCACCACGCGCTCACGGCCCTGTGATCAGAGCCGTTTGAAGCCACCACGCGCTCACAGCTCTGTGATCAGAGCCGTCTGCAGCCGCCGCGCGCTCACGGCTCTGTGATCAGAACCGTCCGCAGCCGCCGCGCGCTCGCTGCCGAGCCGGGCCTCCGTCAGAGGTGTGCATTAGGCAAATGGCCGACGGCCGGTCGCCTCACGAAATGTCAGCGGGCCGCCCGGCGGCGCGCGCGTGCCCGGGCCGAACACGCCGGAACCGGAAGGAGGCGCCGGGGGACGCCCGACCCTGTCCCGCCTGGCCGTTGCCATGATGTAATGAGCTCTGGGGGCTGGGTGGTGGGGGTATGCCTGCTCGCTTTCCTGTAGAGCGACGGCGACGGCGCGTATCGAGGGAGACGACAGTGCATCCGGAGCTGTAATAGTTGATCCTTGATAGCATAGACTAATTGAACGCTGAGGTGCAACGCGATCTGTGTTTGCCGCACTGAGCGCATCTGTTGCCAGGTGTATTGACTATAACCCTGGCGCCGGCGCCGGTGCCGGCCGCTGCCCGGAGCTCCCGCATGACGGAGCCGGCCTGCTGGTGTTTCAGATCTGCCAGGCCCTGAAGGTGCAGACGCCCGTGCTACAGCTGGGCGTGTACCGCGAGAAGATCGACCCGCCGCCGCCCTCTGACGGTACGTGCCTCCGGAGGGGACGCACCGCGCTGACGGACAGTACATGCCTCTGGAGGGGGCACACCGCGCTGATGGGTCAGCACGTGCCTCCGGAGGGGACGCACCGCGCTGATGGACAGAACGTGCCTCTGGGGGGGGGGGGGGGGGGGGCACACCGCGCTGACGGACAGTACGTGCCTCCGGAGGGGACGCACCGCGCTGATGGACAGTACGTGCCGCCGGAGGGGGCACACCGCGCTGACGGACAGTACGTGCCTCCGGAAGGGGCGCACCGCGCTGATGGACAGTACGTGCCGCCGGAGGGGACGCACCGCGCTGACGGCGCCAGCCAGAGGCATGCCCCGGCATGTGCCGCGTCTGCCGGCAGCGTTTGGAAATGAACCGCGCGGTCTTTGTATTGCATGGCGCATTTACCGGCTGGTCCAGGAGTGCACATGTTGGACAGAATCGCTTTTGTCAGCATTGATCAGAGGATCGATGGACGTGTGTTATGTAAGCGGCCTGTCCGCTCATGACCTGGCGGCAGCGGCGCTTTGTTGCGAAAACGTCCCAGCTGGCGCCTTGCATAACTTTCCCATGCAAACTTCTGTGTTGTCCTCTGGATCCCAGCTCAGGTTTCCGCACAGCGGGGCGAACTGGGCTAGCAACCGCTGCAGCGCCTGACACGCCTGCCGTCGCCGTCGGCGCTGCTGGTCAGGATGGCGCTCACGTAACCCGCCTGCAGCGGGACTCTATCCTGCTGGACGCCCCGGTCGGCCCGTGCGCTGACGGCTGACCACTTTTCTGTGGGGCGAGCGCCGCCGCCGCCGCTCGCGGCCGTGACGGGCTCTGGCGGCGCCGGCAGCCTGCCAGAGTCGGGCCCGCGAGACGAGCTCAGGCCGGCGCAGCCGCCTGGTTCCGCTTTGATTTACGGTTTGCGCTGAGGAATGCTGCTCGGCGGGAAGGGGGGAAGGTCAGACCAAGGACGATATCATTTGGGGGAGGACAAGGACAGGGGTGGACCAAGGACAGGTCGGACCAAGGACGGTCATCAGTCGGCGACGTTTGAGGCGGCAGAGACGGGGGCCTCCACTGACAGCTTCGGGAAGCTGCCGCCCACAAGCTGACGGCGAGACGGAGAGCATCGACACGCTCTGCTGTGGCGACGGTCGTTGGCCTTACCCTTATCTGGGTCTCTTTCTTTCTCGCTTCCTGTCTTTCTGCCTTTCTTTCCGTCTTCTTTCCGTCTTCCTTTTTTCGTCTTCTTTCTTTCGTTTCCGTCTTCTTCCGCTTCTGTCGTCTTTCTGTCTGTCTTTCTGGTCTTCTTTCTGTGCTTCTTTCTTTTCTTTTCTGCTCTTTCCTGCTGTCTTTTTCTGTCTTTCTTTCTAGGCTTCTTTCTTTCTGGCTGTCTTTCTTTCTGGCCTTTCTTTCTGCTGTTTTCTTTCTGGCTATTCTTTCCGTCTTTTTTCTGGCGGTCTTTCTTGTGTCTTCTTTCTGTCTTTCTTTTGCTGCTCTTTCTGCTGTCTTTTCTTCTGGTGTCTTTCTTTCTGGCTGTCTTTCTTTCTGGCTGTCTTTCTTTCTGGCTGTCTTTCTTTCTGGCTGTCTTTCTTTCTGGCTGTCTTTCTTTCTGGCTGTCTTTCTTTCTGGCTTGTCTTTCTTTCTGGCTGTCTTTTTTCTGGCTGTCTTTCTTCTTTCTTCTTCTCTCTCTCTCTCTCTCTCTCTCTCTCTCTCTCTCTCTCTCTCTCTCTCTCTCTCTCTCTCTCCTCTCTCTCTCTCTCTCTCTCTCTCTCTCTCTCTCTCTCTCTCTCTCTCTCTCTTCTCTCTCTCCGCTCTCTCTCTCTCTCTCTCTCTCTCTCTCTCTCTCTCTCTCTCTCTCTCTCTCTCTCTCTCTCTCTCTCTCTCTCTCTCTCTCTCTCTCTCTCTCTCTCTCTCTCTCTCTCTCTCTCTCTCTCTCTCTCTCTCTCTCTCTCTCCTCTCTCTCTCTCTCTCTCCTCTCCTCTCTCTCTCTCTCTCACTCTCTCTCTCTCTCTCCTCTCTCTCTCTCTCTCTCTCTCTCTCTCTCTCTCTCTCTCTCTCTCTCTCTCTCTGCTCCTCTCTCTCTCTCTCTCTCTCTCTCTCTCTCTCTCTCTCTCTCCCCCGCTCTCCCTCTCGCGCCGCGCGCTCGTACTCTGCCACTTGCTGCGGATACTTTGCTGGATTTGACAATCTTATACTATTTGTTTGTGCCGCGTTCATTCCGCTCCTTTATCTATCGCGCTGACGTCAGTAGTCGTAAGGCTCAAAGCTTAGAAGCAAAAAGTAGTGGCCACTTGCAACACTAATAATTTGTAGTGTTGGTGTTGTTCCTGGGCGTTGCTTTGCGCGCGAATTTCGATTTCGTAAGCGTTTTTCTGGACGAAGTTGCGGCTTGTCGATCGCGCTCGTGCTTGGAAAAGTTAGCGGCAGCAATGCATTTTGGCTGCAATAGATTCGTTCTTGTTCATTTAGCGTTAGCGAATCAACAGGCGTCATCCGGCATCCTAGTTTTGCTTCGACGGTTCATTTCGTTTCTAATTAGTTAATGCGCTTCATTTGTCCGCATCTCCCTTCTGGCTTTCCCTTTGCAATCTTCTAATTCCGCTGCCCACTCTCCGGCTCTTCCGCTCCTGCCGTCGGCTGCCCGTTATCTGGCGGTGCCGGGACGCAGTCAGCCGCCTCGTGCGCCGTTTGGCGACCCCGGCCTCAGACGGGGCGGGCCCGAGCCGGCGGCCAGCGCACCGGTCCGACGGCTGGGCGGCGCGGCGGCTGCGGCAGCAACGGACGTGACTGGGTCGATACGCTGCGTGGCGAGGGTGCACGCGCGCGTGAGATTGTCGGGGCTGTCGGTGGGCACTCAACACGCCGTGACAGGCTGCAAATGGCCGCATATCGGGATATAGGGGTGACACCAGTTTTGGCTTCCACCGATCATGGTTGACTGCATGGAGGGATTACGAACTATGCATGCTGGAGTACGCCATACGGTGTTTGGTAAACGACATTGCAATGCTAAATAACGGTTGTGTTGATTTCTGTTACATCAAATTGCTTGTTGAGTATGCTATTTGTATTTATTTAGCACTGCAACGTCGTCGTTCAACCAGTATCTCCCGGCATATTGAAGGTCGTTCACCCAGCATAAGAACTTCCAACTTATAATGCCGAAAAATCAGGACCTGAAGGCCTTACTTATGTTGTGGGAAGTACTGTCTTCCTCGGAACAGGTGCATTAAGTACCTTTTTGTGGCAAGTTCCTCAGTACGGCTGTTGCTTGGCCATCGTAGAGCTATGATCATATCAGAACGTTTAAACTAGGCTTTGCAAAATGAACATAGGCATAGAAAAGGCGTTTTATTTATGCTTCCATCAGCATTCAATTTGCACGAGATTAATTGCATCATTTCAGTCTGAGGCTTGAACTGGGATGAAATCCACGGCTCTTCTGGGCGCCATTAGTAGTCTCTGTAATTAAATACCTTAATTAATTTCCTTCTTCCGCGACACGCAAACGATCTGTGGCAGCGGTTTGTGTCCTGGAATGCATGCCGCCGCCTCGGCTGACCCCGGCCACCTGGAAAAGGCGTCCGGGCTCGATGGGACCGGCCGAAATGAACCGTTGCCAGCGCCGGAACGGCCCAGGTCGGCGCTGGCTGACCTGGCGTGGTCGCTGTCGCCGGAATCTCTGTGCGTGTTTTTTTCGGCCAACAGCGCGTCCGGAAGCCCGCCGGGGTCATCACGGGGTCGATGATAGCGGCGAGCAATAGCGGCTCGGGGAGAGAGCGGTCGGCGGCGCCCCCAGCCGCGGGCGCGCGTGAACGAGAGGCGTCGTAATGAGCAGGGCCGCGGCGCGGGCGTGGAAAACAGCACGCGCGCCGGCGCCGATTGCTGTTGGTGATGAGCGCAGCAGCTGGCGGTGTGGTGTAATGGACACTTCTGTAATTATTGTTATCGTGCGCGTCATACGAGCAGAGTGCTTATTGGTGTGCGCGGTCCGGAGGGAAACACGTATATTTAGTTTCCTGTCTGCCGTCCTGGTCTCTCGTCTCATCTCGTCTTGTCTCGTTTCTCCTTATCACTCATCTCGTCTCGTTTCTCCTCACCACTCATCTCGTCTCTCCTCTCCTGCCCTCCCCTCTCCTCTCATCTCCTGCCCTCTTGTCTCCTCTCCCCTCCTCTCCTCTCTCTTCTCTCTCTCCTCTCCTCTTTCTCGTCTCGTCTCGTCTCGTCTCGTCTCGTCTCGTCTCGTATCTCCTCTCCTCTCCTCTCCTCTCCTCTCCTCTCTTCTCCTCTCGTCTTCTCTTCTCTCTCCTCTCTCCCCTCTCCTCTCCTCCCCTCCCCCTCCCCTCCCCTCCCCTCCCCTTTCAAGTACCCACGCCGCGTTCGTCGTCTGACACGCTAGAGGACCTTAAAAACACTTCTTAACACAGGACGTGAGATAAACACGTTCTTAACAAGATTTTCAGTTGGTGACGGCCAGCCCACCGACCACTCGCACATGTGGATACGCCCTGCTGCAGAGCCTGGGTCCGTGTGCGTCAGCTGACGGGCCGTGCTGCCGTCCTGCCGTCCGCAGTGTCGGTGCGGCGACCGGTGCCGCGCGCCAGCGGCTGCCTGACGCGGAGTGTGCTGTCGCCCTCAGATCCGGAGCTGCACACGGTGACGCTGGAGAAGGCGCCCGGCCAGACGCTGGGCATCAAGCTGGTGTCGCGCCGCTGCGGCCCGGCCGGCGACGGCGTGCACGTGGCCGAGGTGATCGGCGGCTCGGCCGCCTCGCAAGACGCCCGCCTGCGCCGCGACGACCGCATCCTCTACATCAACGGCCGCGACGTGCGTCACGGCCGACTGCAGCTGGCCTGCGAGCTCATACAGGTGCGCCGCGGCCCGTCTCCGCGCCCGCGGTCCGTGCGCCGCCCGCCGCCATCCCCCCCCCCCCCCCTCTCCCTCCCTTCAGCCGGTGACCGCTGGCGGGATGGCGCGGCCGCTGTCGGCGGCTCCCCGGGCGCCGGTCAGGTCGGCGCGAGTGCGCCCGTCGGTATTAGCGAGATGTGTCCGGCGTCGGTTGTGGCTGGCGGGTGGCGCGCCGACGGCGTCCGCCGCCGCGCCGCGCGCGCGGGCCGTCGCCGCCCTCGTAAATCATCCGCGGACGTCCCGCCGACTCCCGGGGGGCGCGCGCGCGAAAATGGGTCATTACGCGCCGTTATGAGTCGTCGGCGGACGTTTTCTCGTCATCAGGGACGTCGCCGGTGCGCGGAAAGGCTGTTACGCCCGGCCCGTAAACAGGCGACGGCGGTCGGGCGACGGCGGCAGTGGCGGCGATAAGGCGCTGTCGCCGCTGCTGTGGGCGACGGCGCCGGCTGCGCGGAGAGGCCCTCCGTCACACCGGTGCCAGTCGCGACGCTCGGCGTGCGACGGTAGTGTGTGTGTGTGTGTGTCGGCGCTGGCGAGGATGGGAGCGGCGCGCCTCTCACGGACTGGACGTCCGCCGCCGGCGCGCCGCTGCCGCCCTTGTCGGGAGCGTCAGAGGCGATCCGGAAGGTGACCAAGAGTAGCGCTGCGGCTGCGGCTGTCGAGTTAGAGCCAGTCGGCGGCGGCGTTCACTGCCGCCCGCCGCCAGCGTCCGGTCTCGTCCCCGCGGCGTGAGGATACGTGATCTCCACCTCGCCGTACCGGCGCCGGTCCGACACATGCAGCGCCGGGCGCGCTGGCCGCTGGAGGATCGCCAGCGAGTCCGGAGCTGTCCGCCTCCTCAGTGGCGGCCTAATGGCCGTGGCGGGGCCGTTCTCGGAGGTGCTGCTGACACGGCGCTGTCGGCTACTGGGCATGCTGCCCGTGGGCGTGTGGTGCCGCGGCCGCGGGTGGCCGTGCTTTGTACCGTTGCCGGCGGAGACGCCGGCCTGGCTGGCCGGAGTCGCGGACCGCGGCGGGAGGGACGGCGCGGAAGATGGAACCGTAGGTGGCTCCTGTTCCGGCAGACGGGGTTGGGTAGGGAGGGGAGAGGCGTGCTTCTGACTGACTTAGCAAGATATACGACTGAACCGGCCAAGCAGCAGAGACTGGCTTAAGCAGCCGGCTAGAGCCAGAGCGACTGTGACGTCCGTGATTGCGGATTAATTGGACCGGTGAGTGATGGCGTCGGCTTTGTAGGCCCTAAGTTGACACAGAAGCCGTGCTGGCGGCCGCGGGAGGCCGGCCCGGAGCGGGCCACTCCCCGAGCGCTCCACTGGCGCACCCGAGCCCGGTCTGACCGGCCGGCCCCGGCGGCTGCCCCACGGCGGCTGCCGGGCCGTCCGTGGGCGCCGGCCTGTTGTGGTCGGTCGCGCGGCGCGTTTCCTGGGAACGTCCGGCGGCGTGGCGGCCGGGTGACGACCCCACCTGTGAGTCAGCTCGCCATCGATCCCGCGCATACCGGCGGCGGCTCTCCCGGAGCGGCCCGCTCGGCCGGCCGGGGACGGCACCGTCCGCGACCGCAGACTTCGTTGCGGCGCCCGCCCGCGGCCGGCAGACGGCGTGGGGCCTCCCCGCTCTGGTGTCGCGCCAGGTGGCCGGGTGGTTCCTCCCCGGCGGCCGGCGCCCGCGAACCTTGACACCACCGTCGCCGCGCCGGCGTCGGGGGCCGCCGCACGCGGCCGGCAGACGGCGTGGGGCCTCCCCGCTCTCGTGTCACGCCAGGTGGCTGGATGGTTCCTCCCCGGCGGCCGGCATCCGCGAACCTCGACACCATCGTCGCCGCGCCGGCGTCGGGGGCCGCCGCACGCGGCCGGCAGACGGCGTGGCGTGGGCGCCGGCACCGGTGGCGCCCCCACGCGAGTACCTGCACCGCGGTCGCCTCAGCGCCGGGCGCGGCGGCGGTGTCTGGGCCCCGTCTGGCCGGCTGCCGTCACTGACGGCACGCGCGGTCGATGCTGACAGCTGGCGGCCCGGAGTGGCACCGGCAGCTCGTCTGTACCGTTATATGTTGGGGAACGTGCAGTCTCACTGGGTCGCGCTCTTGTTGGGGGGGGGGGGGGGGGGGGGTCGCTCGGTAGCCAAGCAGGTGTCTCACTGGGGAGTGGGTACTGGATCACCTGACAGAGTCCATGACTCCTGTTTTATGGAGCCAAAAAGTGACGGTAGCGCTCTTTATCATGCTCTCGCCGTGCTCGAGTAGCTTTGTGCTGTCACATGGTTGTGTCAACATCGTTCACCGGGTGTTGCGAGAGTTCTCAGAAATCGTGTGTCGCCTTGGTTCTGCCTTCATCATTTCTTAATTAGGCCGCGCGAAACTCTGCTCTGCACCGCCGACGCTAATTGGCAATTATACGACCACGAAAGCAAAAGTCACACCACCCGACTGGCGTGTTTGTCGACCTTGTCTGACCATATCCCCAAGCACGAGGTGTCGGAGCGGTAGCACTCAACAGGCGGGACCGCCGCCCGCTGTGGGTGGCCCGTTGCGGACATTGCCGAGAGGCTTCTCGCCTGGCAGTGGCGCATGAGAGCTGGAACGTCGGCCATGCCCGCTGGGCACCGCCGGTCATCGCGCCGGTCGCGACGGGATGACGGCGTCTGACGAGCGGCGCCCTCTGCGCCCCGCCCCGGCGGGCGAGCTCTCCGCTGGGGCGGGCGTGCCGCCGCTGGACACGGAGAGCTTCAGCCGACCTGGCGCGTCCCGTCCGGCCTCGGCTATTTCCGACGGCGGCGCGGTCGGGCGGGCGCCTGTCAGCGTGGACGTGTCTGGCGTGACCTGCGCCATTCTCTGGTGTGGTCCCCTGGTTCGGCGGGGTCGGGTCCGGCCGGATCCAGCCTCACCTGACTTCACCTGACCTCACCTGACCTCACCTGACCTCACCTGACCGGTGCACGGTCTCCGTCGTCTCGCCGCCCGGACGGACGCGGCGCGGGTGGCCGGTATCGCAGATGCCGACGCAGATCCCGGTCGAGATCCTGGCGGCGCCTGATGAGAAAACTTCCGTCGTCCGCCCTTTGTGTGCGGCGGCGAGTCGCGGCCCGGGGGCTCGGTGTCGGCGGCGCCGACAGGGGACGCGATGCGGCCTCGGCCGGCGTCTCCCGACACCAGTCCGGCGATGTGCCGACGCCCCGGCCGGCGTCTCCCGACACCAGTCCAGGGATGTGCCGACGCCCCGGCCGGCGTCTCCCGACGCCAGTCCGGCGATGTGCCGACGCCCCGGCCGGCGTCTCCCGACACCAGTCCGGCGATGTGCCGACGCCCCGGCCGGCGTCTCCCGACGCCAGTCCGGCGATGTGCCGACGCCCCGGCCAGCGTCTCCCGACACCAGTCCGGCGATGTGCCGACGCCGGTCGCCCGCTGGCCTTGCATCCCCGGCATTGTCGCCGGGTGGCGGAGCCATGCATCCGGACAGCCGTGATCAGTTCAGTTTGGAGGGAGCGTTTTGAGACGCTGGCTGGGGGCGGGCTGGTGCCACCCGCTGTAGACAAGTCGCTGTTGGGTGCCGTCGGCGAATGGCGTAACGTGAGTTGGCTCAGCTGTCGTGCTGAGCTTCCGACGGCGGTTAGAGCGTGTTTGGAGCATAGGTGCAGGCTGACCGGCGCCTTTGTCCGTGCCGCCCTCCTCGTCCAGTGATTTCACAGAGCAACTCCACTATCGGCATGATGGTACTGCGCCGTTTCCCCATCTCATCCCGGGCTCTCCATCCGACTCCGACGTGGCCGTTTCCGTTACCAGTCGACCTTCGGCCAGGCGCCACACACGTGTATGCGACATCACCGTGCCGCTGGCTCTCGCCCTGACACCGGCGTCCGTCCGTCCCCAGAACAACTCGACCGTCAGCCTGGTGGTGTCGCGGTCGCCGCCGCCGCCGAGCGGCGACGACGCCGTGGACGGCCTCTTCCGCAGCGAGCCGGGCCTGGCCGTGGCGCACGCGCGCACCAAGTCGGCGCCGGAGCGACTGTCGCAGCCGGGGCCGGCGGCGGCGGCGGCGCCGGCGGCCGGCCGCGACCAGCCGGACCGCGCCATCTGTCGGCAGGCGCGCGGCGAGTCGATGGACCACCTGTCGGCGCCGGACCCGCCGCCGCCGGCGCCGCCGCTGCCGGCCAAGCCGGGCGAGCACCGGCGCCGCGGCAAAGAGCTGCGCCGCAGCCTGCGCATCGAGGGCGACGTGCTGCAGCAGAAGACGGTCACCATCGCCAAGGTGAGCCGCTGGAGGGAGCGGCGGCCGCTCGCGCTCCAGCGAACGGCGGCCTCGGCGAACGCGTGGCACGGTCGGTATCCCGGGTGTGTGTGTGGGAGGGGGGGGGGGGGGGGAGGAGGAGGCTCAGCTCTCGGTCGGCTGATCCACGCACTGGCTGGGGCGATGGCGGCGTTGGCAGACCGGAGGGCGGACTCAGACCGGGGGACGCCGGTGCCCGCCGCGCGTGGTTCCGAGCCCGAGCCCGAGCGGCGCCGCCGCCAGCGTCCGACGGGCCAGTTTTGTTTTAATCTGAGTTACTGCTGGCGCAGCGCAAACTTCACCGTGTAGTTCGTGCCGGTCCACAATTTGTTCGTAATCCGCGGATCGACCTTTCCGCTGCAGGGGCGTAGTTGATGGCGCCGCAGTGTTACGGTCCCGCTGGGAAGTGTTTGCATGGGTGTGGTCGCTGTAGCGCCATTTGGACTTGTCGGGCGTCCTTTCAGTCATCCCGCTGGGTCGTGACATTGCGTAATTTGTTGTCGCTGTGACTGACGAGAGCTCTCCCACTTTGATGTTATTTGCGAGAGGACTCCGACGGTGATGGCTATAATTGTCGACTCCGATGTTTGAACGTGAACCAGAACTGTCAGTTTAATTATCCAAGCAACTGAAATCATGAGGCCTGCCAGGTCGTAAATCGATGCGCCACGGGTTATGTTAATGAGCTTGCTGATGGATTCGATGGTGTTGGTGCTGCCTTGTGCCGTTCCGACAGCTCAGTACTGTCGGTATGGTGTGCTATGGTGTAAAGCGGGCCGGAGACAGAGAAGTGACGCTATCATGGTTCAAATGCGTCGCGGCGCCCGTGCGGTCCGCAAGCAGTTCCTGAGCTCTCTTCGCTTGTAGGGACTCGTGCGTCATTGTGCCTCGAGACTTTTGTGTCGGTGTTGTTGTCGATGAGATTGTCTGGATTACGTTATGGTTAAGAGGAGAAGGCGCGCGTGAAATGTCGCGGAAAGGGCCAATGCAGCCGCGAAAAGTGTGGGACGGGAGACCAGTCAAGACCGGCCGGCAAGATAACGGCTCTGACTGCGGGCCGCCCCCTCATTCCCACCGGTCCGTCTCGTCGTTCTCAGTCACACCTGTCTCAGTTCCACCGGTCCGTCTCGTCGTTCTCGGTCCCACCGGTCCGTCTCGTCAGTCTCAGTCACGCCGGTCTTAGTCCCACCGGTTCGTCCTGTCGGTCTCAGTCGCACCAGTCTCGTCAGTCTCAGTCACGCCGGTCTTATTCCCACCGGCCCGTCCTATAAGTCTCAGTCACACCAGTCTCAGTCACACCGGTCCGTCCCGTCAGTCTCAGTCACGCCGGTCTCAGTCCCACTGGTCCGTCCCGTCAGTCTCAGTCACACCGGTCTCAGTTCCACCGGTCCGTCTCGTCAGTCTCAGTCACATCGGTCTCAGTCTCACCGGTCAGCTGGGGCCGTCTCGTCCCATTTGCAGCAGACACCGTTCCTGAGGCATAACCTGGGCAGCTCACCTGGGAGGCCGGATGGCCCTGTTTGTATTCGCGCGAATGAAAGGCCGTGTTTGTTCTGTACTCCCCCAGCTTTGTATAGCGTATTTGCCGCGATAAAGCAGCGACTTCGGGTGATGATGTGCGGCCGGGTGGTCGTGCAGCTCTTCCGATCTGCACATTGTTCAGCATCATACAGTTTGGGGTGCAATATGTTAAATACGCTATTTCTTTCGGAGATCCGGCGCCAGAGACATTTGCTAATGGAATTCGGGGCAAAGGGCTGACCTGGTTAGCGGCATGTGAGGGGTCACGATCCGGCCGCGTGGGACGCCCTGGTCAGACCAGCTGCAGTGTGGACCCCTCCCAGCTCGACGGAAGCTGCCGCGCTGCTTGGCCCGACCTGGGCACCGGACGCCACGTGGCTAATGCTCTCGCAACCTCTGAAACCGAACACGTATTGGCTGGGGTATAAGAGCTTGTCTGTGCGCTCTGGGCAACACTTTTCTCCGTTCAGCCCCTGCGGCGCACCCGTCACTTGGCTCTTTGTTGGTCCCTGGTCTCGAGACACAAGCCTTTGTTGCGATTCGTCGAAAATTGAAAAGGAAGCCTGCCGGCTACGGTCTACAGTTGCGGGCTGGTTTATTGCTGGTTGGGTGACACTCGAGTACAAGTGTCCCGTGTGATCTTGTTTGTTCTTTCGCAGTCATTTTGAAGCGTGCTGGGAAACGAGTCTTGCGAGACGCACTTTTTCGTAAACCAGTGCTCGGGTAAAAAGACATTTGGGACGGAATGACACTTTCCAATTTTGTGTACAGGGCGCAGGAAAACGCTTGCACATGCCAGCTTTCCATTTGCCGCGTTATCGAAATGAGATCTGGAGGTATCTCGCCAAAAATAGAAAGTAAACGCAAGCTTTTATCAGCTGCAGGCCCACTTTTTCATCTACGTACCGTTGTAGTGACTTACAAGGACAGTACTGCAGCGCATCGCCCATACCAATGCCTTGTGGGGTGATCACTTGTTTTCATCGTACGGAGCGGAGGGCACGCTTTATTAATGTCACCTTTCAACCGAAGAGAGCCATTGAGTGTGATAGAGCAAGTGCAGGATGGATGGCTTGCTCTCTCACGTCACCCGCCGCCCTTGCAGCAAATGCCGGCAGTCAAACGGGATCCGCGCTAGACATCGGTAAAAGTGGGTGGAAAATGGCAACTAGCATTTCCTCGTAAGGGCATTTCCTCTGATTGTTGCACATTGTGTTCGTCCATCCGGGAAATCAGAGCAATGTAACACGCGATGCGTACTTCCATACGTTCGGTGTTTTATTGCGTTTCGACCACAGCTGAACGTTTGCCTTTCATTCATTATCAGCCCCGACCATCAGCGTCCAGTCGCCGGCATTTGGACGTGTGAAGACGAGGACGTGCACATGACTGACATGCCGTCATTATTTGCCGCGCTTCCGCGCGGCGCACGGGCTCACAATCTAGACACACCCCGCGTCGACCGAGCCGGCTCCGCGGCTCGGGGGCATGCGCCGACATGCCGTTGTTCTGGCTGGCGCGGGATAAGAAGCGGCCGGCCTCCTGTCTCATCAGTCCGGCATCGGGTCACAATGGGCGCCGCGGCATAAGAAGCGGCCGGCCTCCTGTCCCATCAGTCCGGCATCGGGCCACGATGGGCGCCGCGGCATAAGAAGCGGCCGGCCTCCTGTCCCATCAGTCCGGCATCGGGCCACGATGGGCGCCGCGGCATAAGAAGCGGCCGGCCTCCTGTCCCATCAGTCCGGCATCGGGTCACAATGGGCGCCGCGGCATAAGAAGCGGCCGGCCTCCTGTCCCAGCAGTCCGGCATCGGGCCACGATGTGCGCCGCGGCATAAGAAGCGGCCAGCCTCCTGTCCCATCAGTCCGGCATCGGGCCACGATGGGCGGCCATGAATACAGAGTGGCCGTATAATACCGCCATTGTCGTGCCCCTATCGCGGGGCGTGCGCCGCCGCGGGTAACTCGGTCTGGTCGGCGGCCGCCGCCGGACCAAGGACGGCCGCCGGGCCCGCGAGCCGGTGGAGAGCGCGGCCGGACGTCCGGTGGGAGGGGAGGGGGGAAGGGGGGGGGGGCTGGCGCGTCCGGACTGGACCGTGCCGTGCGGTCACGTGACGCCGCGCGACGCCGCGCGTCCCCCAGCGACTCACCGCTGCCGTCCTTCGCCGCAGGTCGCCAAAGAGAGCCTGGGCTTGCGCATCGGCGGCGGCATCCACTGCAACGAGGGCGACACGCCCATCTACATTGCCAACATCAACCACCAGGGCCCCGTCGGGAAGTCGAAGCAGATCAAGGTACGTGGTGGGGGCGGGCTCCGGCGCCGGGTGGTCCTCCCCTGCCGTGCGCCGCGCCCGCGGTTTGTCCCGACGTATTGCCCGCGTGTTTGTGTGTTTGTGTGCTTGTGTGTGTCGAGGGACGTCTCCGTTCCACGAAACAGCCGCCGTGAGCGGCGAACTAGTCGCCGTGAGGCCACGATCCGGTGTGCTTGGACCGGCGATCGGTGGGCGTCGGCGAGGCGCGCCGGCCGGTGCTCGCGTCTCGCGGGCACCCCGGGATGCAGCGCGGTGTGACGCGCCGGGGCCGTCGCCTCCGCCGCCGCTCGGGCGCGCGCCGTTGCAGGCGGTGCCAGCTTCCGCCGTGATGAACTGGCGCCACCAGCGCTGTGCCGCCCCGCCCCGACCACAATTAGCGACTGCGAGTGCGGCGCGGCGGCGGCGATCAATGGCGCCAGCCGGCCGAGGATGACGCCGATGGCGGCGGCGTCTCGCCGCGGCTCGGTGTCTGACCGACCGCCGGCTGCGCAGTGTTGGTCGGACGGCGGCGGCTGAGGAGGCAGCCGCACGAACCGGCGGCGCCTCCGCGTCTGCGGAGTCGGGGCGTCGGGTCGGCTTGTGAGCTACAGCCGGGTGGCTTGGGAGAGACTGAGGACGAATACCTGAGGACTGAGGATGGGACGCTCCGCCGAGGGGCGATGCTCCTCTAGCCTATAGCCGGTGTTCCGCGCCTGCTGGTTGGTTGTACCGACTGCTGGACGCTGATCACATTTGTCCCGCTGCCCGGCGGCCGCGCCCCTCTGCCCTTGACCTGCCGCACGTGCCCGGCGGCCTGCGCTGCCTGACATCCGCGCCCCGTGCCCGCAGAAGGGCGATATCCTGCTGTCGGTGAACGGACGCAGTCTGGTGGGGCTGACGCACGCGCAGGCGGTGGCCGCGCTCAAGTCGACGGCCGAGCTGCCGGGCGTCACGCTCAGCATCCTGGAGGGGCCCGAGACATCGCGCGGCCCGGCCAAGTTCATCCCCAGCTGGATCTACTGGCAGACGCTGCCCAGGTGAGCGGCCAGCCGGCGCAGCTTCAGCATCGGCTGCCAGACGGCCGGCGTGCGCCGCATAAGTGTGCTGTTTAACGAGCCTGTGCGGGGCGTGCTGCCGTCAGGGGACGCGGCCCGTGTGTGGGTCCTCTGCCAAGCGCGCAGTGCTGCTCGTCGGTCCGTGGTTGGTGTTCGGCGGCACGCGCGTTTCGCTCCCGAGGTGTGTTTCCTCTGTGGCGTTCGCACGCGCCACCGGTGCGCCTGACGGCCCCAGAGCTGTCCGCCGGAACGGACGGCCAGCCGGCGGCTACATCCGAACGCACTTACCGGTAAAACGGACGCCGTGTACGCGACGACGCGGTGCCGACGGCGGCGTCCGGTCCAGTACGGGTGCCATAGCTGCCGCGACGTTGGCCAGACGCGACGTGCCGAACGGATGGCGCCCGGGGGACGGGCACGTGCCGGCGCCGTCTGAGCGGCGCTCGCCCGCCCGGGGGAGGTGTTGGCTGCCGGCAGATGGGGTGGAGACGGCGGCCGGCCGCCTGGGACGCTGTGGCGCCGTCGGCCGGAGGCGAACTCCCGGCGAGGGAGGAGCCGAGCGGCGGCTCAGCAGTCTGCCGGCGGCGAAATGTCATGCGCGTCGACAGGTGGCGGGCGGGAGGGGGCGGAATGTACTCCGATAGATAGGGAGGTATAGTCATCCCAGGTGCAACGAGCAGCTGACGGAATACGCCTTGCGAGTGAGTGAGCGTGCAGTGCCGTGTGGCGCTGCCTCTCTGAGCGACGCCGTGCCCGTTTGCAGGTGCTTGTGCTACCCGCGCGGCATCGAGCTGTCGCGCAGCGCCACCGGCTCGCTGGGCTTCAGCATCGTGGGCGGCTGCGACGGCGGCACGCGCGATCCCATCCACGTGCTGTTCGTGGTGCAGAACTCGCCGGCCGCGCTTGACGGTGAGTTGGTGGCGGCCGGTGGGAAATAACTCAGCGGCGGGCGCGCGCCGCGCGAATACCGAGCGGCCCCCGCAGCGAGCTCGAGCCGCGCCGGCTGAAGGGGCGGTGATGGACTGGTGCGGGGCGGCCGTGCCGCTGGGGTAGGCTGCATGCCCGGTCCGGCGCGGGCCGCGCTGGTAACGCGGCAGCGGATTTGTGCCTGTCGTATTTTTGGCGGCCGCACGCCTTTGAGCGGCCGCCGGAGATTTCCTGCCTGCAGAAGCCGTGTAATTGTTGAAATCAAATTAAAGTTTCGCTGCGTTTCGCCCGGGATTGAGAACAGCGCTTTGATCTTGAATTGGGGCGAGCGTTCACAATGGCTTTCTGGTGGAAATCTTTGCTCTCTGACCTATGCTGCAAGGCAAACCGTCAGTTGCCAGATATCATCATTGGATAGGTCACAAGATACGTGATTGTCCCGCCCCAGGCGCGCTGTACGAGCCAGGTCTAAAATAGCGAGGTACTGTTCAGCTGCTGTGTTCTGTTGCTGACTGGTGGGTTTAGTCCGCTTCTTCGTGTTTTATGAAATTGATGCCTGCCCGCTCGGTCCGCCGCCGCCTGGTGCTGGCGCCGTCCGCCGGCGGCGCCACCGTCTGCCTGACGGGCCGTGTCTGTGGCACCCGCAGGGAAGCTGCGCTGCGGTGACCGGCTGTTGGCCGTGGACGGCCACACGCTGGAGGGCGTGCGGCACGCCGAGGCCGTCAGCCTGCTCAAGCAGGCCCGCCACAAGGTCAAGCTGCAGATCGTCTCGTGGATGGGCACCGAGCTGTGAGCGCCGCCGCCGCCGCCGCGCCTGTGATACTGGCCGGGGTTGGGGTCGGGCGGGCCGTCGCTGATGGCATTCACGGCATCTGGGGACGGACGTCCCTGTTCGCCAGCTGGCTTGTCGTTCGTTGCGCTGGCACCATGTTGTGTGCATGGAAGACAATATCTTTCACAAACTAGAACGTTGTTGTGTCGAATAGAGGGCAACGATTATGCCTGTCGAATTTCAAGGACAGATCTGCGTATTTATCATGCGACGAATGCCTCCGACGACGCGCTGTCGAACATATCCCCGGCGTGGAACCCTTGCAGGGAGTTGACTCGATCGTTGCGCTGCCTTTTGCGAATGCTTCCGCGTGGCGGATCGACCGACGCCGGACGCGCCCCCGCTCGCCGGCATCAATCTTCCTGTCGTCGGCTTTTCTACGTGGTGCTGTCGCGGCGTGATTGCGTGAAACGCGCGGTACTGTATTGTCTCGTACGGTGTCCCGGTCGCGTTCCCGCTCGTGGGACATATCTGTCTTCGTTGGTCGATGTTCAGCGTATCCATGGCGCGTGTGATGTGCGGGTATGAGAGTGCTCGTAGTTGTGAGGGCCTGCGATGACAGAGCGCGCCCGCGTCTGTGAGACCTGCGGGGCGCCGGCGCCGCCGGGATGTCCCGGCGGCCGAGCGGAGTCTCCCAGCGCTGTGTCGGGCGCCCGGTGAACCGTAGGTCCGTCGGAGGAAGGAATAAACAATGCTCATTACGGGGCCGGTGGTGTGCGACACGGCACGGCGCCGGCGCGCCGTGCTCCGGACGAGCGGGCGTGCCGAGTGAAAGAGACGCGTCCGCTCCAGCGGCGGCCGTCGCGTGACGGACCGCTGGCTTTTCGCCGGGAGCGGGCGGCGCTGCCTGGCGGGATACCCCGTGGCGGAGACGCTTGGCTCTGCGGAGGCTCTTGGGAACGGCCGGCCCCGCCCGCTGCGCCATCCGGCTGCTCATCACACTGAACAGCGCAGCATATTGACAGGCAAAACAAGGCGGCGAGGGAGTAAAACATCGATGAGCCTCATCTCAACAGTCCGTGTGCTCCGTTGCGGTTAACCATTCGCAGAGTAATCAACGCGTGAAAGCATTGTCAATACGCACATCATCTCTTTTAAGCTTGACGGGGCGAATGCAGCACCGAACTCGTGCGGCGTTTGATAACGCCGGACAGCGCCGGGCACGTCTCCAATGACCTTGGAATTCACCACCCCTATGGCGTCGATATGCTGGCATCGGTCCGCTGAGCTGGCACAGTGGCGCCATCCCTGCTGGGGCTCGTCTTGGAGAACCACGCACTTGACATTAAAACCGATACACTTCCAGAACTATGCGGATTACATGGGATAGGGACCAGAGGAAGCAGATTTTTTCCTGGAAATGGCTCCACGCGCAACAAATAGCGTTCCATATTGCGAGGTGCTGCGGCCGCGTACTTTCTGTCGCTGAAGCCATGTAATCATCTATCAGATGATCACGGAATCAGCTCACTTATAGCATCTGTCATACCAAAATATAGTTGTACTACCATGTTGCAGATATGTACTGTTATGATTGCAAAGAATGCATAACTCAATCTTCAATTAATTGTGGTGTAGTGGTTTGTGCTATAGCATCAGCGCTAGTCTTAGTCTCCAGAACAACATATTTCATGACCGATGGTAGTGCTCCAATAAGACTGCTGAAAATAAAGGCATAAGCTATCTTTTGACTGCAGGATGGAAACAATCCATTTTAAAGGGATCCAGTGCATTCACTCACCCTTGCCAGAATGGTACATGGACAATCATGTCTACCAACCATGTCTAACATGACAATGAATGTGCTCATGTTAGTCTCTGGACATGCTGCTAGTTGGCAGCCTTTTCTGCATAATGCAGCCTGAAGCACTGCCTGAAGACCAATAGATCTATGTCGGTAATGCAGACTCACTGCAGCAGTAACTGGCAGTTCCACAAGGTGAGTTAAGGTGCTGAACCACAATTATGGATCCTATCCCCAAAATTTACCAACATACAAGTTTTTCCCCATGTTTGCCAGCTTTTCTATCAAAGTTGAGGGAGGGGCTGAAGCCCAATATGGGGGGCTGAAGCCTCCCTCCAACTGAATAGGAAACTACACTCCTGAGCAGTAACATTAGGTACTGCTGGCCTGTTGTGAAGTGAAAGCCTCAAACTGCCCAATACAACCGCTAACACAATGTTCATCACATCTGCCAGATTATTTGCAACCATGTATTACATGCTTATCCAATCAACCATAATTAAATTGAAGGTGATAAAAAAAGCTGGTAGGCAGCACAAATGAGATCATATGATGTGCACATAATGACTGAAAGAACAACACATGCCAATATTGCAAACGGTGCAGGCGTTTGCACTTGAAACAATGCAAACATGCACAGGGCTCTCTGAACAGCTATGCCAATAGCCAGAACAATTTAAATACACTTCAAATCACACATACAGCATATTGAAAAGTTCAAATCTTCCATGGGCCAGACAAATTCACAGGTAAGGTTTTAAGACTTAGGGCCTCATCTTAGTGCAATGACTGGCAGCCAAAACAATGTGGCAAAACTGGTGCACATCCAGTGTCCTGCCATCAATGGTTAGTAGTAGTACACCCCATAGACAGCTGTAACACAGAACATGGACTCATTAATGAACACATCAGAAGCATAACTGTCTGTGTCTGAATCCCACAAGCACCGGACTCCCATCTTAACACCTTCACCATGCTGTTCACCGATGACGCTTTGGACAACAATCTTGTACCTTTCAAACCCCATCTCCTTCATTTTTGTTCTAAGCTGGTCTGATATGTTCTTGATCCAAACTTGGGCCTCTGCTTCCCCATAAGTCTTCCCTCCAAGTTCCTCGTTCATGGTTATCCTTATCTGTTCCTTCACCGCCTGAGGGCGGAACTTGTTCTCAAACTTGGGCCTGATCTGATAGGAGTGGGAAGCATCCAAATCTATCCCTGAACCAGTTGATGCTTTTGGGGTAACCACCTGGCTACCTGGTCCACTCATCTTCCCTTGTGCCTGGCAGGAACAGTCTTATACTGCTTTCCTCTGCAATGTAAGGACCCCAAAAATAGGCTCCGTAACCCAACAAAATCGATTTCGCAGATGGAGATTCAATGTGTCCAGCAGGCAGAAACCTCACGGTCCGGCAGACAGTATGCCTAGGTTCCGTCTGTGTCCTTCACGCCACACAAACAATTTCTTCAGTAAAACTTCGCCTTACCATGCGCTACAAAAAAACTTTTGCTGACGGTAACGCGGGTACCTTAGTTGCCACCAAGGCTATCTAACGGTTGCCACCAACTACAACAGCTCCTTGAACACGCACCAGCCCCCTACCACATCGAGCCCCATCTATCCGGGTTGTTCGTCTTCGCGGTATTTGGCACGTGCGCCACTTGCGCCGCTCTATGGCTGAGTTTGGTAGCCATTCCTTTGTTGATGCTTGTAACCATGGCAACAGCTGTCTCAATGGAAATGTATCTTTGTTTTCAGGTAAGTGTTTTTCCCGAAACTTTATGTTCCGATTTATGATTTCTGTCTTGCAATATTCCTGAGGAGCTCGTCAGAATTCAGCCCACCTCATCTGTATGCGATGGAAGGAAGGATACGACGGGACGCGCCGGGCATTGCGGCACGGTAAGCTTTTGCTGCAAAATTATGCCGTTGACAAAGCTAATATTCGCGATCGGATGGCATCGTCCAGTCTCACGCAACGAGCGCTGCATGGCGTGGTTGCTGATCACAGATACCCATCAATCAAAAAGCTTTGACTGAATCCTTGGGTGATCTTACTTACTCTGACATACTTTCGGAATAGGACAAGGCGACTGATAACGTCGGAAACTAGAAGCTTAAGGGCTTTCTTGCTCATATCAAATCCTCTAAATCTGCGGAAAATTGTGCCCCTCCATGCCACTTGATATAAAGCTTGTGATATGTTTGTGACTCGAGTTCTCGATGTTTTTAAAGCTCGACATACATTATATGGGCGTTATTTAGAAACAAATGGCTTTAAGTCTCATCGTAAGCTCAATGGTATTTCATAACCCTTACCTGGGCGTTGGTTGTCCGATTCATGCTTTAAGCAGCCGCCCATTGAATCGTTTGTGGAAATATTTGTGTTGAATGTTGTTAATAGATTAAATGAATACAAACATGGAGGTTTGCCGCTGTCGCCATCTACAAATAACGTCGCGCTATTCTTAGCGTTTTTGACCCTTCTGGTTACGCACTGGTTACACTGGGCAAAATCTTTCTTCCTCCTGGTTATGCGATGTTACAGTAACGTCCCAAATATGTAACGTCTGTCTGACCCCCAATTGAGCCAGAAATGCGAAACGAAAACGTTTGTGCCGCTTCTCATTAGCGATAGTAAACGACATTGGGCTTTAACACGCGCCCGTTTGGCCGTTAGAGTACCATTCGCTCGGTTGGGGGTCAATTTGACCGCCTAAGATCTCGAAGACTAAAAGAGGTAGAGGCACCAACTTCACAGGATGTATTATCCTGCACGCGAACTCAATTGTGTCAAAATTTAAGGTTCCTAGATAACGACTTTCGGGTAAAATAAAGTCAAACAGGGTCAGACTCCAAATTAGTGTTCAAAACGCGCTCAGACATTCCATGCAACCATCCTGAGCCTAGACACTTCTTCTCATCCAAGGATCACCGGTGCCCATTTAAGTCAGTGACCTTGAGTGACATTTCGAAGGTCATGGTGAGTAAAATCATACAAGACTGCTTTGATTTTTGCATTTGAATAAACATCAAAAATCACGCTTGGCAGTGTGTTCTTAAAACAAAATGTTAACCTAGATCGTTTTAGGTCAGTAACCAGTGACCGTGAAGAAGTCCATGGAAGATGTATGATGTATACGAAAGCAAATCAATTCATTCCCAAACCCATCGCCTAAGATAGCTTAAACCATATAGTCAACATAGTAAGCGAAACACAGCGGCCAGGCGCAAGAATGATGATTAACCTGTGAAACCATGGCACATCTGAGCGATGAGAGAGGCGTTGGCCGGACGTCTGCGGTGCCCGCCGAAGCCCAACGGCGCGATTTTCCTCAGGCCGCCTCGTGCCGGCGCCGCGCTCGTGACGCAGGCAAATCAGCGGCCGTTCACGGTCCGTTCACGTCCGCCGCCGCCGCCGCGCCGGCCCCTCACGAGCCGCTAAATCACGACGTAATGCTAATTGGAGAAGTCGGACGCGCCGCTCGCGCTCCTCCGCCCGATGAAAGACGGCCTGCGGCGTCTGAGACTCCCGGCCATTCAGCTGACTGCACTTAGGCGACTGACGCATTGGGTGATGATTTATCTGGCTTGGCGAAATGTCTCCTTTGGCTGTAAAAGTTTGCACAGTAAAATGCCGATGCTGCCGGCATGGATGCGATTTTTCAAACTGATTGAGGGGAGCGGTAGAGTCGTGGAAGTCACGAAAAGGGTACGAAACCACGGAGTCCGCCCACTTATTTTCTGGATATTTACCATATATAATGCCTGCATTTGCTGCATGTTTTAAAGACTATGCGCGCATCCACAACAATTACGTATATGGGAGGCAGGCAGTTTGCATCAGCTTCTTTCAAGCGCACTATTTTTGTCAAGCAGCTAGAAGGGATGCGGTCGCGCATGTTTGTATTAAAATTAGCTATCTAGTAAAGTGTAATGTAATTCTTATATTTAGATCAATCGTTTTTTATCGAAGTTTGTATTCACAAATATGAGTGTACCAAAAATTCCGTGAAAAAAGGTATCCATTTCTGGTAATATAATCCAAGACATGAGCATTTCTCTACGCTTCCTTTAAGGCAGTTGTCCCCTACTTTGGCCTTAATATGCTTCGGGAGCTGCCTGCCCCTTAAGAATGTCTTTCCCCGCTCGCTTCAATTAACATAAATCGTGTGCTTGCTGTTTTCTCTGGGGTGGGGAGGGGGGCACTGCTTCCGAGCTGGTATCTCATTGAACGGCCAGCAGCCCTTATCGCGCTTCAGTTCGAGCGTGTGACAAACGAAATGCCCGTAATGTCAGCGGCATGTGCCACACAGGTTGATTGTCGTAACGCTGCGAGTTGAGCTGGCTCTTCAGTGACCATGCGATTACACCATGTACTCAAGTCACTTGCTCCGTTTTCAGTGCGCTCACCCATGGTCAGCCAACCTGGCTGCGTCCGGACGGCCCTGACAATGGTCGTACTTTCGAATGGCCACTGTCGCCCCGTAAAACAATTTGTAGTGATAGGTTGCATGAAAGATAGGTGGTGATAGGCTGCATGATAGGTAGGTAGTGATACGATACATAAAGTGGTAGGTTAAAGTGTCACAAAATGTCACAAATGCCATTCTGGCCGAGAAAATCAAACGCATCACCTGAGCAGCGCCCGCTGTGCCTACAACAGTAAAGCAGTAACGCACATTCGGCAGGGTTAGTAACTGCACTGTTCACTCAATTCCTTCACTGCTTCAGTTTAAATTCTCAGTCTCTTTCATTTCCGTGCTGAGTTGATCATTTAAACGGATTTGCCCAGGAGTAGGCTTATGATGCACTGACATGTTCAAAAGAGCTAGTTGTTACCTGGGGCCTTGATGGGTTCCTCTCCATCACGTTCTTTACGATCAACTTACTCAGTAGCCTAAGGACTTCCTTGATGAATCTTACAGGTTCATCTAGGTTCCATGAGCCTCCTGTTAGTACTTGCGAAGTATCCGCCCACTGCAGACGCTGGAGCACACCAGCCTGACGATTACCTTCATTTTTCAACGAACTAAATACAACTGAATCCGTGGACTAGCTCTGATGCACGACTCAGGTCTCGAAGTGAGCGCCGCTGCTCGAGTTTTAACCTGTGGTCTGTCGTGAATTCCGCTGATGGTAATCGGGTAATTATGGGGGCAATGTGTCGTGGAATCTCAGTGCTTCCATGACAAGGTAAAATCATTGCCGTGTTATTGATGTTGGACGTGTGCGGCCTATAGGATGAACTGTGGGTTGGTGAACGTAGCCATTAAAGACTGCCACAGAAACCCCCTGCCGGTGGCCGCGAGGCTGGCTGCAGGCTGTCACGCAGTACTCGCATTCGGGACGTTCGGCAGAGCTAGTGTTGTCTTAGTGGTGGTCGTTATTAGGTGATTACCGCCATGTTTTAGTAGGTTGGTGTCAGTTGTCCGGTTTTCATAACTGGATCCTTCAATATTCACGTCGCATTGGAGGTTGGCACACTTCAGAGGTTCTTCCGATGGTGAGTGACCTGTAAAATACGTCGCATTGGGGCACACTTCCGATTCCCGTACCTCAAAATAATAGCCTACATAATAGCAAATACATAATAGCAAAATAACGCCTCAAATTTAGGGTTGCGAGCTTTGTAAACATGCATACTGTATACAGAAGATTCAAAAGTATTTCGGTGCTTGAATGGTGTCCCTACTAGGTACTCGCGAGAGACACCATGCACTGGACCTCGAATCCCACACTATCCACTTGGTGACGAACGGTTGCCCCCCCCCCCAAAAAAAAATCAGGCTAGATCCGCCCCTGCCTGTAATTTTGTTTCGTTTTTGGAAGCTATCACCCAACCTTTTCATTCTCCGATGCAACTTTGCGGCAAAACAGCGCAAACTGCTGAGGCCTGTTAAGTTTGATTAATCGCTGAGTAATGACAAGGCACTCAAACTAATATCACAAATCTACATCAGGATCAACAAAACATACGAATCTTGTGTATAAAACGTGCAGCACGAAGCAAAAAAGGGCTCTAGTGAGCGTGGTATGAAAGCCTTATTTTAAAATTCTGACTGGATCAGTCAGCTGTGCTCACCCGAACACGACGTCGCAGTTTTGATTTGGTTATAATTCTGATCTCTTACCTGTAATATTGTTTGTGTTTAGGCTACAGAAGGTCGGGAGGGGAGGGAAGCAAACTAACCGTTGGGGGCCAACTTGCACATGGGCGGGAGGTAGTGGTCCGCCAAAAAAACACAAATCAACACTCGTGGCTGCCGGGTTTGTCGAAAAACGGGGCGGTTTGCGGACAGGTTTGCGGACGATCGTGTTTGCGGACGATCAGGTTTGCGGACGAAGCTATTTGGCATGGGACCGAAATGTTGAGTTCGAACTTTCGTAACTGATTTGACATGCGGCATATCAGTCGTAAAGGCGCTCTGAACACGATAGCCCATTACGTTAACAATGCACCATTTATTACATTCTAGATATTATATGAAATGCAACCAATATAGGTGTATATTTACTCCACTTTATCCGGAATAAAAAAGAGCCGGAAGACAAAAACATTCCATAGCATACGTGGTAGGGGCCGCCAAAGAAAACGACGACAAACATTGCTTTTGTAGATGGCCGCTACTGTTCAGACGATTATAATTGTGTTCAAGTGGTAAGTTAGTCCTCACTTTTAAGCTGTGATGCCATAACGTTATCCACCGCTTAGTCTCACAAGGAGGCACAACAATCCGAGAAATCTTTGAGGGGCCCATTGGTCACATGAAACAGCTAACACAAAACATCAAGCGCTAAACGTAAAAAAAAATACCAGAACTCTATAAATCAGAGGCTTCTGTTTCCATCGAACCGCCGTGGTTGTGGCGTACTGGCACACGTGGAAGCGACAACAAGACAACGCATCTGGTATTCTCAGGGTTATTTTAAGAACAGTTGGCGTGCGATTCCCACTGGTGCCTCCGTCGGTTACTTCAGGAGGACCTGGACTGCCCTTCGTATCGAGGAGGTTTGCTTCGTGACGAGCAAGCAGAAGATTTTGCATTGCTGAAGTTGCCAGATCAGGTCTGTCGCTGTGCTTAATGTTTGTGATCACCAAAACCCGGGACTGGTCTATTCTGAAGCTGAATATCGACGCTGTTGTTAGGACTTGAGAGAAGGTTTGGTTTCAATATGACATTTCGCGCAATATCCTTTCACAAAGAGACATATGCTGTTAACCTTTTTAGTTGGTTATCGGACACATTCCTCTTCCTTTCTTCAATGCATGCAATCGTTTGTTTGTGTTTTGCCCACATTTTTGATTGAAATTGCCTATTCATGATGAATGAATGTTTTCGTAAGTTGTTGACTGCGTTTGCGAGGAACATTATGCATATAGAGGAGACAGCATTAATAGCCATATTCCTCGTATCTTATTTCTCAGTTAGAATAGACAGGAATAGAATAAACAGGAGAATGGACAGATCTTTGTAATCTAGCATGCAATCTACATTTGTCTATCCATTCTCCTGCTTATTCTACGAGAATTAAGACGCAAGGAATGAGGCTATTAATACTGTCTCACCTAAATGAATGTTTCCTTTCATGAGAGAATACAGGATTGTATGATGACCACCAAGTAGCCATGTTTCCACTGGTGAGAGAAAACAGGATTGCATGGTGGCCATCAAGAAGCCAGAATTCAGGATCCTGTGAGGTGCAGTTCATCATTAACGGCCTGTGCTTGAGTTCACGTGTGGTTCACACGTGGCGGACCACTACTAGCCCATTTCTCTCGGGGCACAGGGCCGTGGGCAGCGCTCCTCTCGCCCAGCTTCGTCACTTCGAGGCCCTAGAGCCAAGTCTGTTAAGACGCTCTTTGCCTGACCCCACTGGCGGCCAATGGGGACCGCTTTACGACGTGCGACGGTAGTCGGCAAGTTCACATCCGCACAAAACGGCAGACTTGTGCGATTCGCCGACGACCTACCGACACCAGTTCTGGAGCTGTATGAAGGCCTTCACGTTCATGCCGACGGTTGGAGCCTCCTGATGCGCCGACAACGTCGCCCACCATGCCGACGCACGCAGTGAGTACCACGCCCGCCCGCTCACGTATCACCGCCGAGTTTGTTCGCGACGGTGGCGCCACCACCAGTCCCCGTCCTCGAGTGTATGTGTCGTCTGATTCTGCACCCTCTGATTCTTCTGACACTACGCGCGGTCACCTTCCCCGAGCTGTGGGACCGTATGGGCCATGCGAGTGGCTCAAAGTCGATGAGCGTGGATGGTGTACCTCCGTCTGCGGTCAATGAGTGTTTCTCCGGTAAATGTTCCCATCTGCTTCACTTGATCAATCGCTCCATCGTGACTTAAGTGTTTCTTCTCCATGGAAGATCACGCTTGGTACTGCCATGCAAATCCGGCGACCGAACCGATGTGAACATCTTTCGTTCCATTTCTCTCTTGCCTGTGCTGTAGAAAATTGCTGGAGAAGTTGTCGCTCCAGCTCGTTCCGTTTTGCTGAGTAACCAGGTGTTTTCCCTCTGCGGTGCACTAACCAGCCGACCGCTGCACAGAGGATGCCATGCTGGACACTACCGAATAGATTTAAAACCATCGACAAAGACGACATCGCACTGTTAATGACAGTTAACCTCAGCTGACTGACCTCTTTAAGTTTTATCGATGTCGATAACAGCGTCCCCCAGAGAAAACTCGGACGGCGTGGCTTACAGTCGACCGGCTTGTTCTAGAGCGGCCCGGCGAACGGGAGCGGGCGGTGAGCGGCGACTCCTTCGTACTTCCCGTCACTCGTGGGGTAGGTGGTTCAGGGCTCCATCGCCAAGCCAATCCCCTTCCTCTTCTTAATCAATGACCTTCCCTTCCTCCTCTCCCGCGACCGTCGCCCATCCTGTGCCGATGATACTCATTTCCTTGATATCCTCTCCCAGATGCCGACTGACTTTAAAATGCGGGTTGAGGAAACCATACGTCACGTCCAACATAGGTTCCATTCCAGGCTAGCAGCCTAAACGTACATCCGGACAAGATTGCCCTCACTTTCATCGGGCTCAAAATCTTACTTAAAACGGGCACTACTTATCCATCAGCCCCTCAAGTCGACCAACACTAAGTGTTGTACATTCTCCTTAACAGCATTAAAGTGCTAACTAACAACATTAAATTGTTAACTTAACGTTTAAGTGTTAACTTAACAAAATTTAAGTGCTTTGCATTCTCTTCGACCAGCACCTCAACTGATACCCTCATGGATCTATGGTGGAGCGGAAATGTCATATCCCCATTTCGTCAAGTGTCGCAGGTGGCCAAAGAACCCACGAGAGCTTGCCCTGGTACAGAGTATGCATGTTTCGCCAAGCATGTGTCAGAATTGTCAGACATTCGGGGTTATGAAAATAATTTTTTTTTTCCACAGATGCACAACTGTTGACTCTAAATAATGGAACAGAAAGCGTTTCAGCCCCTCAAAAAAGTGCGTGAAGATTTACAGCTTGAAGGAGAGACAGCTAGCCGGGGCATTCCACTAACTATCCATTATCAAATTACGGCGTAAACTGTTCATAAACTTCGGCGTACACCACGCACCCGTCCAAAGCACGTGTGATGGTCCGACACGGACGTGGACCTTGACACACGACCTCGGCACCTCGCAGCGTCAGCGGGCCGCGTAATCCAGCGCAGGCACCGGGCTGCTCCAGTAGCGAACCGTTTTCCGTGCCCCTCTTCCCGAATGACGTCAGCGAAGTGCGGGGAAGTCAGCCGAGGTGCCGCGCACGTAACCGGAGCAATCGGGTCAGAGCGGCGCCGGCCTGCCGCGCGCCGGTGACACATTTCCCGCACACGCCGCGTGCCAATCAGGCACGTTCGTCAGGCGTGCAATCTCGCGCGCCGGTGGCTGTCCAAGCGGCGAATTGTGCCGATCAGTGGCTGCACCGTGGGCCGATGAAGTGCGGAGGTGCTCACCTCACTCGCTATCAACGTTTTTCCCTCTCTCTCCTTTATCCCTTTATCCCTCCCTCTCCCTCTTTTCTCTCTCTCTCTTCTCCTCTTCTCTCCTCTCTCCTCTCCTCTCCTCTCCTCTCCTGTTCTGTCCTCTTCTCTCCTCTCCTCTCCTCTCCCTCTTCTCTCTTCTCCTCTCCACTCTTCTCTTTCTGTCTTTTTATTTGTCTGTCTGTCTCCCCCCTCTCTCTCTCTCTCTCTCTCGCTCCCTCTCTCTCTGGCTCTCTCTCCTCCTCCCTCTCTCTCTCTCTCTCTCTCTCTCTCTCTCTCTCTCTCTCTCTCTCTCTCTCTCTCCTCTCTCTCTCTCTCTCTCTCTCTCTCTCTCTCTCTCTCTCTCTCTCTCTCTCTCTCTCTCTCTCTCTCTCTCTCTCTCTCTCCCATTTTCCTTCTTTTTGTTTGTTTTCAGGCTGGAGCTCCTAGCCGTTTGGGACTGCTGCTAAGCTCCACATGAAGCGATCTGGATGTAAGAAATAGGATGAGACGTCAGATGATTAAGGAAGGTAAAGCGGGGCGTACTTCAGGGAGCCGTGGCCAAACCACAGACTTCTAACTTTGCCACACGGGAGACTCCGCCTCATTCAGTCGGGACTCCGCTCGCTCTCAGTCTGAGCGGGATGCCGGGCATTGGCCGTGAGAGCTGTCCGCAGCGGGCTGCAGCGAGTTATCGGCGCAACGGAGCGTGCAAGGATGCAGGGTCATGCACGAGGGGATTGACAGGGCGGATGTTTCCTCCTCCAGAGCGCTTTCACTTTACCTCCATCTCTCTTCATGTCTGTCCATTTGCGCGCACTCTCAATGAGAATTCATCGCCCAAAGCTTGATTGATTAGTTCCGCACTACTGTTGCTGCTTGCGGCACGGCGTTGAAACATGAAGGCTAACACCGTTCTGATTTGTATGCCTTGTTTTGATGCATTCGAGGCACACGAAAGCCAAATGGCCGGAAGCGTGACAGTGTACTAAATGACATAAATGTATCCATCCATTTGATTCATTTCGGCAATGGTGTTTCTCGTTAAGAAATTTCATTAAATCTCATAGCACAATTGAACCTTCATGAATGTATAGTGTTGTAGGTCAAGTTTGCTGATGTTTTCTTTTCTGGGTTTGAATGAATGAGGAAAAAGTTGTTGAATATTAATGTATTCATGAATATGACAATATTATTAATATGACAATACAAAATACTGTCATATCTATGTATGGGTATATATATATATATATATATACCCACAAACATATATATATATATAAATACATATAAATATACATATGTATATATATGCATATATATATATATATATATATATATATATATATATATATATATGTATGTCCTAAGCTGGAACTACAGTAACAAAACATTCTGAAGCTCACAAAAGAAAACACAGAAAACCAACCCTAAGACTAAGAGTCAATCTAGGAGTCCATTGGCTAACCGATCCACGACTGTTCAGAAAATTATGCATAAATGCATGAATGTGCATGTATCTACAAATGTTATTTGCTCCATATTGTCAAACGCTGTCACAATATCGAGCTGATTGGAAAGGCAATCGCTCGAACATCAAATTGCACTGACATAGGTCCAGGGGTGGATGTTGGGGCGGGGCAGGGCCCGTCATCATCAACATCATGATATTTTTACACGATCTGTTGGACGAATGACGATAGAAAACACTAGAAAACAATTTGCCAGTGTGTCTTCGTCCCTTTTGGGTCATCTCAGGGTGATGGCGGGAATTAAAGACTTTCTATAATCTTGTTCTCATTTCATTTCTTGAGAAGCAGAAGTAGTTGAAGGTGTAAGCAAGCGGACCAATAACAAATAAAAAGCAGTGTTGAGGTGAAATTCAAGCGAATTTGTCGATGATGGTGACGTACATTGCGGAACATGTAAAATACTATGAAAATAAGTTGCTCCCCTGAGGTGATCCAGAACACAGTTTGCTTTTGTGTAGAACATGTCATTCCGTTTTGAGCCCTAATGTCCGACGTAAGAAAATCTAAATAAATGATCCACGTAGAGACCTAGTTGGTAGCAGGTAATTTAGGCCATCATTTCTGGATGCGCGAGGCATTGTGGATGATAATGCCGGCTGTCCCAAATGCAAACATGACCGTTTATTTTGGAAGTATCTGCTATATTCATTCGCTTAAAAACAGCAGACTTCATCGAGTTTGTTCAACGCTCTGTTTGCTAAGCTCACACAAGTTCATAGGGATAATATGACTCGTGTTGATTCAGCACTGTTTTATCACGTGCTCAAAATGTTCCCTCAGACGGCTCAACACAAAAAAATGGACTTGGTTGAATTGTACACAACGTTTATGCGCTCAGGGATTGGGATTTTTTACTTCTTACTATGATTCAAACCTTAACTTTTTAGTGGAAATCTTTCTGAGATTAGACTTAACACTAAATAGTCCTTGCTGTGTAAGCCCTGACCCTTACCATCTGATCATTAAATTCCAAGTCTACGGCGGAACCGGACAGCGGAAGTTAAACGTGCAGCAATACTTGACGCAGTTCGTCCGGCACACTGACGTCACATGACCTTTAACGCTCAAATCAGTTAAGTCTAACATCCTACCGCTGCTCTAACATCAGCCATGCCCTGCGGCTATTCCCGTCCTGTGGAAGCCACTGACTAGTACGGCTGTACGCGAGCGCTCTTCCTAGATGACCCCAAAACTTCCTCAAGACATAAATGAATCGCTGCGTGTTAGCCGCAACCGCATGGCCTCAAACCCTTATCTTCCTCAAACCAGAACGGTGCCCTGGCACCTTGCATGGACATAGCCAACCACGCGGTACACTTCACTGAGTGCAGTCGTCGAGCTCAGTGTAGCTTACATCGTCGAGCTTAGTATAGCTCACATCGTCGAGCTCAGTATAGCTCACATCGTCGAGCTCAGTATAGCTCACATCGTCGAGCCCAGTCGAGCTCACATCGTCGAGCTCAGTATAGCTCACATCGTCGAGCTTAATATAGCTCACATCGTCAAGCTCAGTTTAGCTCACACCGTCGAGCTCAGTATACGACATCCGTTTTGGCCTCTCCCGAGCACACATCGTTCTTTGACTTAACTTGACTACTGGGCAAAAATAGGCCTCATTAGTGAATCAGAGTCAGGGAAACGTGGGTTCCGCCTGAGTTCGCCACTGAACCATTGCCCAGTCGTCTCCGTTTCTCCATGCTCTGGGGTTTGAGTTTAGAGAGCACACTTGTATGGCGTAGGTGTAGTTTCCGCCTACGCCATACATAGTGTAGATAATCGTGTTTCAGAATGCTAGACAATCCATTCCTGAGCCGCTAGAGCTCCAGGCAGCAACGGGGCATGAATTTTGCTGAGCTCCGGGCGGCTGACGACGCAGCGACGTTGATTTTGTAGGGAACTCTTCAAGATTTTGGTCTTCCCTAATGCATAGTCTTGCCCGGGGTGGAGAGCTCACGCTGCGTCCCGTTCCAACTCTGAATCTGTGCATCCAACGAAAAGATGTCGTTTGTTGGGTCATTATTCCCTCTTAATAGGCAATGCTCTGCATTTGAAGATTCTGAAGCAAGCATCAGACATGGTGAAATGAGGTCACTTAAAGTCAACTATTATCATACTTCTACGTGGAAAGGACTGCTCTAAAAAACGTGATTTCTCTATTAAGTAAATTTGCTTCTCAATGCGTCTTTGTTTGATTCCGTTATAGAACATTTGTATGACGCTGAGGCGGTGCCATACTGGCCGTGCGAGATTGACACCCTTACATTCGCATATAGCTCTTCATTCTCCCGAAAGGTTCCAGCCCTCAGGACTCCGTAACACCTAAAAACGACCTGAAAATAGGCGGACCAAAACGCGTTGTACGTACTAACACGCAGATGAGAGCGATTGTCCGAACAATTGTTCCACAGCATTACTACCATTGTACCTCCACGCCACCGAGCTTGTTTTTGCATTCCAGGGAGTTACCTGCCATGGAACAATAGTCCAACAATTGTTCTCATAGCAATGGCTTATTACCATTGCAACGACACATCAATGATAATTTTTGTTCATTCTAGGGAGTTACCTTCATGGTCATATTATCTAAAACTGACTGCTTTCGACTTTCGCAAAAACTTACACAGCACACGCACATGTGGTGTGAGCTGCGCATGGCGATGAGCGCAAATGATCTTGACATCAACAAAATAGCGCACATATTCATCGACGAGAAAATGACATGTCGACGAGAACCTGCATAGCAGCCAACTTCCACCACTCTAAATTTGGTTCCCATCTCCCGAAGAGGACGACACTTAAGTGAACGAAAAAAGTGAACCTAGCCAAAGCATCGAAAAGTTGTTCTGAATCTTATGGAGACAAATGCCAACTGACTACTACTTTCTAAGACACTGTGGGAAACATTATCCCGATTTCGTGTCTGAAAACTTTGTAATAAGTCCCGTCAAGGTGTGTGTGGAGGGGGAATCGCCCTTCCATGCACCCTTCCTGACCCCCCCCCCCCCCCCTGTTCCTGCGTCCATGTTAGCTGCCCGTCACGTTTTAAGTGATGGATACCTAATGTAAAGGTGCCTTCTTGAGTCATTTAAAGTATGCCTGGGGGCAAGCAAAAAGCTGCTGATGACAAGCACGGTCTATTTTTAGACGACATCGTCCTATAATATAGCACCGTAGCTCGAGCATGAGACATTGAAAGATGCGGCCACGAACCTCAGACTCCCCTTGTCTCGAACAGTGTCGTCGTGACCAGACGGGATCAGACGTGAGAAGAAATCATATCATGTGTGAAGCGGTGATTTGCCGTCGAGAAGAATGACGCGTTCAGCAAGTATGACGTCAGCAGATGCACGTCTCAGCAAGCATGACGTCAGAGCGTCGGACGCGCTTTCGATGCAAGTCTATGGCTTTGAGCTTTAAGCGTCGGTTCAGCGCGCGCAAAAAACAGACAAACAAAAACAGCCGTGTAAAAGGGCGCCAAAACAAACGACCGTGCAAAAAACGCGGCAAAATAGCGGCCGTGTAAAAAGGCCATGAATCTCGTTTAGCCTAAGGCATCGCTCTCAACGTTATTGGCAGCATGGGCTGACCTCCCTAAAGACCACTTCAGAGCTCGTTTCTGTCACAAAGTTTTAACGCTCCACGTGCAGGCCTATGATCCACGACCATTGGAAGATGGTGGTGGCTCCACCACCAACACCATTGGAAGATGCTGAGCACTGCCGGGCAAACCGTTATGGAATAATCTCGTGCATTTATAGCAGTTGACATTCCGTCCAAAGCTGCATGAACGACACATTTACTAATGACACAGAAGCTCGTCGTGAGGGGTTTCCTACTGTCGTTCCTATCACTAACACCTTCCTCAGATGGCCTCAAATTGGCATATATCATGCTTTTAAGGTCTTCGATGCAATCGCCGGTGTACCTAGTCAGAGGTTTACCGGAAAGCTTCGCCTAGTGTTCTGAATGTGCAGGCCACCCTGGGATGCGCCAAGCCAGCTCCTGGTCATTACTCCAGCTCAATGACCGCGTTAACACACGGCAACAAACAATCGGCATGCACCACGACCTTCCGCTAAATATATTTGACGCAATGGTTGGTTACTTCACCACCTAACGATACACAAACCCTCCGACAAAGAAAGACAATCCAACCCACTCGCGCGTCACTGCTTCTCATGGCAAGAGCCAACTGCGCGCCATCCGGTGAAACCGCCAACAAAGCACGAATGGCCGGCGCCTGTCACCGGACACGCTCGTCCGCGAAAACTGGGAAACCCGACCGCCCCACTGCTGCGGCTCCTCAGCGGCCCCGCATTCCGCAGCGTCACTGCTGCGGGTGACGTCACAAACGTCCCGAAGTTGTTTGTCGCTACAGATGTGCACACCGCACATGCGAAGTCGATGCGGCGCTTTCTGACTTTGCTAAGCAGATGCGCGGTGGGGAATTAGTGCGATGAATCTTGCACGGTCATCAACATTGCAATTGAACAGGCTGTTAAGAACGCGTGACAGTTTTCGCGGTCAGAGCGCCGCAGGCACATTCGTGCGTCGTGCGAGAGTGAGCCTTAATAACGCTTCATGTGGTGACAACGTGTGAAACGCGCCGAATAAAACGCTAGATCGTCACGCCAAAATCCAACCCCGAATGCTGCGCGCTAGTGCACTCGGGCTGTTGATCTTCACTGAATTTCTGGTCATATTGAAGCCCGTCTTCTTCCTCCCGACAGCCAACGCTCCGTCAGATTCCTGGATCCCCTCGATGTGGGTGGGCTGGGCAGTGCATGTCTGATCAGAGAGGAACCCTGGGCATCAGACTGCCGAGGGAGACGGTGTCGACGACTCGACACCATTTGCGTCCAACGAAGTGGTTCTTCCGACTATAGCACAGAGCTGTCTTTGCTCCAAGTTCCAGCGAAACCACTTCCACCCGGATCTGCATGGCAGCCGAGTCGGACGAAGATCCACTCCCACACACCTCACGGAAGCGCGCAGTCCGTCACCGGCGCAGCCGCCGGACGTCCAGCACCACCCCGCCCAGCCGGCACGGCTCGTCTGTCTGGGACGTCTGTCCTCCCTGGGCGCGGTCCCTGGTGCCGCCTCTGCGCTCGCCGCGGCCTTGACCGGACGCAGGTCAGCTGGTGCAGCGGTCGCACACGATCAGGCCCGAGTCGTCGCAGGCGCAGCAGCGCAGGATCACCCACTCGGACGTGAAGTAGTTGCGGTGGCAGGACTTCTTGGAGCCGTTGCAGGACGTGCAGGGAAGCATGCGAAAGCCCCCGCACTTGTCGCACGCCGACGCCGGTGAGGTGCTCTGCAACGGACGGGCGGGGTCAGTGCACTCCTTGAGCCGTCAGTTGCCCAGCTGTGTCTCTCGTGCAGCCGGCCTGAAGCTACTCCGAACGCAGGTGAGCCGGTGCAGCTAATCGACTGACGTGCACAGCATTAATGGCGACGTTTACAGCGCGGTTTTGCTGGCTGCAGGCTCCCTACACCGTTTGTATTTAACGTCGTACACGAACTTCGACACCGTAGGCATTGCGCAAACGGCTAGTCATGTCTTAAAAGTTTACACAATATTGTTGCCGATGAAGTGTAAGCTATGTATTGCAGGCAATGCGAAGCAATGAGCTATCTTGTAATGGCTCGTTCCTGGACCATACCACAGCGGCGTAATAGTTTGTGCTTCCACAATAGACAGTGCCATTTTGCGAAGCGGCCTGTCATGCTAGCCTTTCTAACGACGTCTTCCTTATATGCACCTAAAAGCATTGTACCTATGTAACAGCACTTCCCAAAGGACGGGCGATCTGATGCAAACAGCTTTGGCCCAGTGTTCAACACTCCTGCAGCCGAACCGTGTCGCGCGGGGCAGATAATCATCGCCATAGCGTACCCAACAAATTTCATATTTCAACAATATCAGGAAATCTTCCAAAGAGGTGCCGGACGTGCGTCAAACTGGCCTTTGAGCGTTCGATCGGAGCGCGAGACAATGGAGAAACCGTGAGGCCCAATTCAGCAAACTCCATCGGATGATGAAATTCGTTCGGCGCCGACAAGCGAACAAAGAAGCCTCGTTAACTCATCCTGAACAGGCTACAAAAGCATTTACGCGGCTTTCCTGCCGAGGGCAGCCATCCGAAGCTCGCCGCTTACAAAAACGACGGCTCTCATATATCTCTACGGTTCTCAGATGGCCTGCGAGTGAAGTAGCCGTGATCACTTGCGATGAAGTTGGAGAAAAAGCAAATTGCCGTAAACAGGACTGCGCAGGCTCGGCGGTGGTGACCCCACCGAATGCGCCAACTCTGCAGGATTTCTCCGCCGCGGCCGACGGCGTGACAGTCCGCGCTGCCGGGACCAGTGGCCGCGAACGTGGGCATGCATACACCACTCCAGGCGGGGTGGGGGAGGGGGGGATGGAGGGGTCACGGGACCACGCCACCGGCTCCGTGCGGGGCGCGCGGTGGGTTTACCTCGGCCCCCTCCCTTCCGCGAGTCGACCGTCGCCGTCAGCAGTTGTTCGGCGCCGCGGACCGCCGCAGCCGCCGCAGTCATGCAGTTTCACCATTATCGTCGGAAACCTGCACCAGCTCGTCAGCGCGGCCGCCGAGAGAGAAGGCGCGAAGACGTAGAAAGCCGCGGCACGCCGCCGGCCGACGAGCGGCCGGGAGACGACGAACGCTTTATCGACACCGGCTGCGATAGGTTAAGTGGTTTTTGATTTCTCTCGCCTACGTGGAGCACGCCACGCCGCGGGAAAGCCGGCGGCGGTCTTTACCGCGCGGGCACTCGGGTGTGACCGTGTGCTCTGGGCCGACAGTCGGGCACTCTGCAGCACTCAGCAGCTCTTTGTGACAGTCATTCAGTGCTCTACAGCACTTCGTAGCATTCCGCGGCACTCCGTGACACTCCGCGCTGGGCTCCAGAGACATTTCCCGCCGTTCAACTCCGTTCCCTCCGATAGGTGAACGCGCCTTGGCAAAACCCCAAAATCTGGAAGCCCACGCAAGAAATACGCCGGAATTTATATCAGACACGACTTGTGGACATTCGGATCTATGCGGTCAAAAATATTAGAGGATTACAGCGAATGCAAACAATACACAAAGTATACAAAAGTAGTCCTGTTATTCGGGTAAAATGAAAGCATCTGTATTTGCATACAGCACCTACATTAAGAACCACGGTAAGGAACGTTATTATAAAGGCAAAATGTGAAGAAATGTGGACAGTACAGTCCACAAAGCAAAACAGTCATGGTAGATATTACCACCGGAAGTAATCATTCACATCTATTTACAGCAGGAACAGCCAATTGGCCCCCGAGGCCCGTATTCCTCCACGCCCAAGCCCCAGTTTCCGTTAGGCGGCGGCGCAGCGGGAACCCTCGTCGCCGCCGGCTCTGTTTACTGCATTTCGGACCGATCGGCTGCCGGCCCCGCTCGCCGGCAGGCGGCGCTGCCGGCGCGGCATGCTCGGCGAGCCTTACGCCGGCCGGCGATAATAGGGGCGGGCGATCTGCATAAGTGGGCGCGCCGATAGCAGCGCCGCGGCCTGGCGGGCGCAGGACCGCGCCGGCGGGCGCGGCTCCCCGGTCACCAGGGTGAAAGGGAGGACGCGTCGGCCGGCCGGCCGGCCGGCGCGGTCACGCCCCGCTGCCCCCGCTGTCCCCGGACGGGCCAGTCACCCGACCCGTCGCGACCCGTCTCGGCCCGTCCCGTCCATCTTGCGGCGGCCACTTTCAGATCCAGGCGCCGGTGACCCACTGGCGCCTGACCCTGCCACCGGCCGAGCGCCGCCGGCCGGCGGAGGGTCCACCGTCGCCCGTTGCGAGGGCGGGGGTACGCTTAGGAGCGGACGAGCGCGCTCATTTTCACCGGACGGGCTGTGCGGTGCCGATTTACTGCTCCGTTTCACAAGCGGGGCTCGCAGCACCCTCAGCGGGGCATTGTTGGGAAATGGCGTCCGAAGGTGGACGACGCTAGTGCACCTCCCCGCCGCTTTATTGTCCTGTTTCTCTTTTACTGCCTTCACCTCCAGTATCAGTAAGAATGAGACTACTGTACCTGTCAATACACGTTTGAACAAAAATGCCCGTTTGAGCCTAGGTCAAGACCCACGCACACTGCGCTCTGAACCAGTTTTTCAAGTTTTTGGGTCTGCATTCCGGAGGTGCGACAGACCGGTTTAACCTATGCGTGTGTGCTGTCTAATAACCGATTTCATCTAGATCGGTTTCGGGCATTAGGCCAGGCCTTCCTTGCTAAATGCATGATATCGGACAACGACTGAGCCAAGTGGGAAAACTCACACCACCAGACTGAAAGCCTCGGGCAAATACAGGAGAGGACCGACACCAGAAGACGGCGGGGGGCTGCGGAGAAACTGTCCGCGGTGGCAACCAATCAGCCGCGGCCTCGCCGTCTGTCACCACTGACTGCTGCCAGACTGGAGGGACAGCACGTGCTGCCAGACGGCGGAGGCGCGCGACTGTCGGCACCGCCGGTCAGGGCGGAGACCGCGGTAAGCAGGCGACGCACTGCGGTTGAAGACGGCCGCCGCCGCGCCACCGCAGCCACCTCCGTCTCTTCAGCGGCGTGTGATCCACTGGTCCGAACAACACGCTTGTTGTCGATGGCACGGATACCACATGGGGCGGTGGTTTGAAGAGAGTGGTTGGTGCATAGATATGCACATCATCGAGCTTCTTGGCACATCTTTTCTGGTGTCACGCATGACTATGTAACACGGGACGTCTTCCTAGAGCAGTTGAATTTCACTTGCATGGTGTGCTCATTGCCTATGGCGTGCAGACGGTTATACATATTTATGCATGCCACCCAGGCATGGCTGACTGCAAGCGCCACTTAATCCCGGTCGACACCACGTCGCTCCAGAAAAAAATAATTCCGTACAATGAAAACGAATGGAACCATTAAATTGGCTCCGTTAGATCCTGTCGAGGCGGCAAACCAGCCTGACTCCCACCAAAGGCAGCCGAACTGCAGTTAATTAAAGTCATAAAGCAGCCACTGTACTGGTCGCTCATACCTCGGCAGCTAAACAGCTCACGACCAGGACACAATGCCACCCGCCTGTTCAGATGCATCGTCGCCCTGATCTTCTCGTGCGGATGCACCTGGGAGGCGCCAATTTACCGCACCACGTGGACGGTATTTTACGAGCGGGCTTGTGGCCGGATCGCCCCGTGATACGGTGAAAGCCGCCGCAGCAGCGAGACTCGGTCCGTTTTGGTGTGAGACACTGGCCACGCGCTCGCAGCACTGTGCCGACCCAGTGCGTCCCTGAGAGCTCTGACGCAACCATCTAATTGAGCATCGTTGAGGCAGAGGCATTCGCGGTGCAGTGACTGTTTAACACTGTGTGCAGTGCTCTACGCTGCGTGCAGTACATTGCGCACAAAGAAGAGCTTGCAATAAGTTCGAGAACATGAAGTAAGGGATGAACAAACTAAAGACAAGTTCAACCACAATTCACTGCGCTACTCAACGTTGTATGCATCGCGCTTTTTGGCATGCGGTGCAATGCCTGCAATGAAAAACTTGAACTTTGTCAAACTCAACCACCAGCATGCCACTAATTCTTGACGTTTGTTATTTATGATAACATAACGAGGAAAGCCATAAATACATAAAAAACATAAAAATACATAAAAATACAAAGACATAAAAATACAGCTACAGGACGATTCCGCTCCGAAAGCCACGTGCGATGTACGACTCAGCGCCTGCGGTGGCCGCTGTTGGCCGGTGCCGCGCTCCCATGGCGTCTCCTCTCACCTTGTACGGCTTCAGCATCCGCCTCAGCTCTCCGGTCTCGTTCAGGCGCTCCACAGTGTCTCCTCCCTGCCGGCACGGGTGCAGACATGGTGTCAGAAATGTTGACAAGTCTGTTCTGGATATGAAGCCGGCACTAGCGAGTTGAACAAATTGTGCCACTCCAGCCAATGCGCAGGGAAATCAATCACATCAGACTAACAACGCACGTTAACACATCAGGCTACAAAAAAATGTGAGGAAAATGCTGTTTCTGAAATAGCTCTAAGATGGAAAGTAGAATATTTATTGTGTCGTCTTTCACGAAATACTGAATGGCGAATGCTCAGGACAAAGCCATGAAAAATGTCAGAAAACAAAACGAGAAAGACTGCAATCGTCGCTGGCACGCACAACTCGCACCATCTATTCGTTCCTTAGCGCCGGCAGGAGCTGCCGATCCCACTCCACCTCTCTTTACTGTAACCAAAGCTTTAGCATAACTGCCCAGCGTGATGGGAGCGAGATTGAACGCCGGCGTTTAACGCGTGAGAATAACTGGACACCGTGGCTTTAACACGCGGGGCTATGGGAAAACCACGGAGTGTGCCGAAGTCTCTCCGAATGCTTGAAAAGGCACACCGCGTATTCCTCCGGTGGAAAGTTTGTCATACAGCTCGTTGTTGCACGATGCTACTGGAAGTGACGCCGCTATATGAAGGGCCATCGAACTTAATTTTCAGAGGTGAATTTGCCATAACGTCCCCCACGACACGGTGGATTCAAACCAAGGTTGGGGAAATCCGGCGCTCTCATGTGCGTATGTCAGAGGGCGTGTCGGGTGTGGTCCTCTAATTGATCCAAATGCACGCTTGTTGTGTTGGCCGACATGCACGTTTCCCCGTCAACTTCAGGAGCATACACTGTCTGCCCTTCGCTTTGTTGGACTGATCCATCCCAAATCAAGGTGCAGGTTAACCGCTCCACGGACGTTCGTTCCGTGAGGAGCTTTGCACAATCAGAACAGCGCGTCGGCGGCGCGTGCACGCCTTCCTGGCCGACAGGCCGTTGTTACGAAAGCCTGCTGATTCAGTCCCGAATCACGGCTGGCTGGGAACGTTAATGGCCTGGAACGCCCGGCGACCGACCCATCAAGTACCAGGCCCTGCCTCACGGCGGCAGGACCGGCCTCAGCTGGAGCAGCCCGACACTGTAGAATCGTCGCTGGTTTCGGGTGATTCATTGGAGCAGTTAAGCTATATTTAGTGCATTTACAGCCACTTCCTACCTGTCCATCTCCATTTCTTCCTTTGTTAAAAGCTAGCCTTTATTTCCATCTCCAACTACCCACTCTCCCTCCTGCCTCGCTCTTCTTTCTCGATCTCGTTATATGCGTCCATCTCCCCCGCTCCAGCTCTAATATCTCCCTGTTCATCTATCCAAATATCGGCATCAGCCAGTTTTTTATTCTCCCTTAATCCCTCTTCTCCCCTTTTTTCATCCTCACCCTGCCCTCTCCCACATATATCTACGTACCGCTCAGTCATGCATCTCTCACATATATCTACATGTCTCTCCAAACCTCTATCACTATCCCCAAATCTCCCCTACCTCCATCTCCCTTCCACGTGCCGATGTCCCTTTCTCTGCCTGTTTTCTCGGCTCCCTCTCTCCCTTGCCGGCTCTCGACAGGCGCGCTCTGCCTGTGTCTCGGAGCCGTGAGGCGGCAGTTCCCAGACGCGCCGCTCCTAACGGTCGCCGGGCCGGCCGCGTGGCGGCGCTACCGTCGCCGCAAGGCGACGCGCCTTCCGGGCCGGGACGGAGCAGAACGCGTCCCGTTTACACGCCGGGAGAGGGCTGCATCATGGGCGAGATTTCGGAGCGGTGTTGAGGCGTGCTGCGGTGATGCGTGTCGCAATGCCGTGGCGTGCGTCGTAGTTTCCAACGAATGTTCACGTCACATGTCTGCGAACTGGTATGCTATGCTGCAGTACTTGTACCGATGTCGTCAACGGTCGGCCTAGACACTTCGAACGCAAGTCCGTAGCCCTTTCTTGTTAATTCCGCTTCGCATGGTGTCTTGGTTACCCAACATCTTAACAGCCCCCTTGTCTGAACCAGCCCCGACCGCTCTTGACGGTACATGCCCACCGCCCAGAGCTTTCTCAATCCCTAGAAATGCAAAGGAGGGCAGGTAGCCTATCAGAATGTGGCGTAAGCGCAGCACCGACAGTGGACCACCGCCACTGCGGAACCTCCGCCGGAACGATTGCCAAACGTCTGCCATGAGTGCGGCTGGGGCTGCGTCTGCCTGTCTCGGCCGAGCGACGTCGCGTGACCAGGCCGCGCGCGAGGTCGTCGCCTCCCCAGCCCTGCACTCATTCGCGGCTCATCGGGGCGCCCGCTCTGCCGACCCGTTCCGGCCGGCTGGCGACGCCGGCGGCGCTCCGGGACGGCATGGCGGCCACTCACGGCCGCCGCCGCCGGTCGCTTGCACGCAAATGTGACTTGGTGACGCGGGGTCTGTGCCGAGCAGTGTGTGCTTTCGTTCACAAAAAGATGCTTCTGAAACTCACCGTGGAGAATGTCTGCAGTAGCATATCCAAGTGAACAATGTCTGTTTACATTTCGCAACTAAGATTAATGTTCACAGCCCCTGAACGCCGTCAAACCGTGCAAAACCGCAATATGGATGTTCTTATACGGTGACAATCTAAAATAAATTTGGACGACGGTCACCTTACGGGGCTCACTCCATGGCCTTTGACGATGTTACCCTGGGGAAGACGTTGAGCTGAAATATCCGGGCACGACCCGCGAAGGCTCTGTTATCCACTGTGACTAATGGCTGGCTTGTCTAGTTACAGGCTGACAATTATCATGAATAATGGCTGATCAGCGCCCGTGGGATAGCTCGGCATTGGCATACGTACGTTTCAGTGGGCGGGGAATCGTTATCTAGCTTTGGCGGTAAGAAGCTTAAGGAAAGTGTAAGTCTACTTTGAAGTGATCACATGCGTACTCAAATGCGGCGACTCCCTCTGACACGTGTTTCGCTTCGCTTCGCCATCTGTTTAGTGTTTGTATTGACACGATTTTCATTATTCTGCCCTTATCGTCGATTGGAAGCATGTAGGAACTAAGAATGAAACCATGTCCGAATTTCCCTGTTTTGGATATGATATATTTGGTGCGTCCGAACTCTTCAATATCCATGTATGCGAAGGTGTCACTGCAAAAGTGCCGATGCACTCCAATGATTTCCTCGTTTTATGTTGAGGTCTGCACTTTAGTGCAAAGCTGCTTGAATGAGGTGAGCTTATTGGATAAGCTCATTTACATATTGCTATGATTGCCCATTCGATGGCACGCAAGGCACGAGTCGTTCGGAACATTCGCCAGAAGGGTAAGTCCATGGTGGTCGGACGTGTAATAGTCGAATATGTGATAGGACGAACAATAGGTTTGCAATAGAACGAGCAATGGGTTTGCAATAGGACGAGCAACAGGTCTGTACGGGTAAATGTTTTGAAAACGTTTGGGTATTAATACTGTCGTTCATATGCACTCAAGCAACTTTTGATATGCACGTCAAGACATGCCACGCACTGAGTATTTCTGAGCCCCGGGTGCGTGTCACCCTCTGATGTCGCATGATGCATGATGTCTCACGCTGCAGGGATGGCCTGGCCGAGTGCACGAGCCCGGGCCGGTGCGGAGCGGCCACCTGAAACGGAGCGGCGCACTCGACCCGTCCATGTCCCGTGTCTGGGTTCCGTGTCAGGGTCCCGTGTCAGGGTCCACTATCCGGGTCCCGTATCTGGGTCCCATATTTGGGTCCCGTGTCAGAGTTCATTGTCAGGGTCCCGTGTCTGGGTTCTGTGCCTGGATCCAATGTCTGGGTCCCACGTCAGGGCTCCGTGTCAGGGTCCGTGTCTGGGTCCCGTGTCATCGTCCCGTGTCAGGGTCCCCTAGTCTGGGTCCCGCGTCCGGGTTCCCTGTCTGGACCCCGTGCCTGGATCCCGTGTCTGGCCCCGTCTCCAGGTCCCGTCTCCAGGTTCCGTGGGCGGACCCCGTGTCCGGGACCCGCGTCAGGCGGCTGGTCCGCGGCCCGCCTGTCACCAGCCAGCACACAGCCGGCTGACGCCAGCTGCAGCGGCGCGGGCCGGTTATCGAGCCGGCTACGGTGCTGGTGGCCGGGCGGCCGGCCTCCCAGTGAGTTCGGGGAGCGGTGGAGTACAGGCCGCTAGCTGAGTGGACTCCAGACAGTCCTCATGTCTCGAGATCGCGAGGCGCTCAGCTTAACACTCATGGATACGGGTTTCGGTAATTTATCGTTCTTGGAGTTTAGGGGGCCTGCTTCTGGTATGCGTTGGTCGACGTTTGATGACAAGTACTAGCTGCTAGCGACAAACTCCTCGCTGATGTTTGAAACCCGCTAACGAATGTCAAAGCGAGCTTATGCTTTTCTGCACAACATAATATTTTCATTGTCATGCGTTGTCCACCTGTTACGTTGTGCGAAACACAATTTGCTGCATCTGCAAATGTTTGAAGGTGTGTCGACATGCAAAATAGCTAACCACACCACAATTTGCCGGCCTCAGGCAGCCAAACCGGAAACGTACAAGCGTAATGACATGCGAGGAGCTTCAAAGCAGAATCAGGGAAGTTAACTTCCGTGTCGAGACGACACTGCGAAACGACTGCGCCACAAAGTCACCTGAGCGCAGAATGCATGACGAAACCACGACGCCACGGGAGACAATCAAACGATCAGATAGCGTAAACTGCCTCCCTGACCTGGATGGTTTGTGGAACTAAATGGGTCACCAAGGAGCCACTGACGAAGTGTCACATGGGACGCACATTAACCACGACCGTTTGCGATAGCGCTCGAATGTGCATTACGATGCCGTTAGTCTCGTATCGACCATGCCGTGACAGTCGCGTCGATAAAATGCAGAGTGTATTAGTGACTGGTGCAGTCCCAGCAAACTGGCTATACTTGTTGTCGTGTGATGCAGCCCAGCTCGGCCGTCGTTGACAGTCTGGCACTGCGCGGTAGTCTGTCAGGCGTGCTGCTGAGGCGTTCCACTGCCTGCACCCCGAACGTCAACGACGTCGACGTCAGACGTGGTGACGTCAGCGTCGTGGCGTCACTACGTCAGTGGCAAGACGCAGTCTGCTTAACGCCCCACTGCCAGCATTGCCTCCACCCAGATGCTTGATCGTCAGTGTCTTCTCCCCCTCCGTAGCCTCGCTACCAGCATCAGCTGTGCCTTAACCGTGCCCCACCGTCAGCGCGGTATCCCTCCTGCCGGCGTCAGCGCCGCGGCGTCCCTCGGCAACCTCTCGCCGGCGTCGGCCGCCGCCACATACACCGTACGCACGGTGCCGGTAGCGGTGACCGCCAATGTCTGTCACTAGGACGCGTCAGCTGGCCGCGTCGCGCGTCTCGCGCGGCGCATCTCTGGCGCTGACTGCCAGCGCGGCACATATGGCGCACGCGCGACGCTCGTGACGAGCTGGCGGACGGTCGGCCGAGGGACGCGTCTGACGACGGTCCTGCGGAGCTTCGGCCGGCGAGAGCTCCCAAATTGAGGCCGTTTTCGGTCGTTTTCGAAAAGCGTGAAGCTTAGAGCGCCGAGCCGATGTTTGTGACGGGGCTGGCGCTTAGGGTGCGGCGGCGTCGGAGCTAATGGTGGGAAAATGGCAAGGCTGAGTGACCCGGAGGCACTTTGGGGCTGGGCAATGAGCCGTGGCGGCGTGCATGTGGCAACTGTGCACGTGTTGCGCCATTCGTCCTCTAGGAACACCTGCGCTGGTGCAAATTCCTTCTGCATCTGACATCCGACTTCCAAGAAGTTACGCGCATTGACAATTGAACGCGACTGAAAATGAGCCGCCTTTCACTTTACTGCTAGGATGAAGCCCCAGTGTTCATAGGCTACTTATAAAATCCTCCGCAGGCCATTAACACATTTTGTGTTAATGTATTTAAGCACTTACTTATTCCTATCACTAACACGAGGAACTGCTGTTCATTTCATGGAAAGGAATAAAAGCAAATTTCACATCAAATTAATATCTTGACCGCTTTACCTGAATGGCACGCTTCACTGCTGATATGCCTGACGCAGCTGACCTCCTTCCTCACGGCGCTTTGCCTGGCTCAGACGCCCTCCTGGGTGGGTACATGCACGCGACGCGTACCCACCACACCGGCACATGAAGAGCCGAGGACCCCTCCACACCGAGCAGACCCCGGGCAGCTGCCGGCCCTGCACCGCACTCACCCCCAGCAGCTGTCCCTCGAGGAAGAGCTGAGGCAGCTGGACGCAGTCAGAGCCCAGGCGCTGGCGCAGCTCCTGCTGGTTGGCCGCGCTCAGGAAGAGGTCGCGCTCCTCGAACTGCACCATCTGCGTGCGCAGGATCTGGCGCACGCGCAGGCACTTCTGGTAGGTGCTGCGCACGATGCCCATGGTGGTGATGTAGACCACCAGGCGGCCTCGCTCACGCTCCTTGAAGCTCTGCCGGCGCACGGAACACTGGTGTTAGAGACAAAGCCGGAATTATGTGCGATTTGTAACGTACAGATGAGGCCTTCGGGTTTGTGGAACAAATCTGAGGGGCACTTTGATGACGTAGATGTAAAACAGCGAGTCACATGATCGCAATAGATGAGACGATAGCTGAAACAAAATGCAGAGACCTCACAAGAATGTTTCGCTCTGCAACATCAGTTTGCACCATGCCAGCTTCGCCGCATGTAGCGGCACTTCACTGCACACTTCATCCAGTGGGCGTCTGGCCGAGATCCGCCATTTCACCACCGAGAGCGGCGGATCAGCATAGCCAAGCCATCTGCCGTTGCATTGCCATATCAGCCCAATGACCTCATGAAGCCAGCGGGGGACGTGGTGGGGCGCTGCCGCCGGCTCGCCCCGGGGCAAGCCTCACCGGGCCCGGCCGAGGATCGTCCCGCGGCGGCGTCGCGTCCCGCTCGTAAAGTCGCCGCTCGCCGGCGAGACGCAGCGCCGGCCGCTCGTTCCCGACAGACATGCGGAGAAAACGGCCCGGCTCTGTGGGACGAGTGACCGTCGGCGGTCGTGTCAGTGTCAGTGTCAGTGTCAGTGGCTGCCGGGTCACGTGACCCGCCGGGATGGCTGTTGTGGAGAGGCCCCGTTCACCGCGAAGTATTGGAAACGAGGGAGGTTTTGAACGTTTGAATGTTTTCGAGAGTTCTAATGTCACATACGCTCGGATGTCGTCGTTGATGAGGTACTTAGGTGTGCGCTGATGGACTGCCGGGTAGACAGAGTCACCGCGACTCCTCTGACTGGATGAGAACTGGTCGAGAAAAAGTTACCGCTGTTTCGTCCAGACAGGGTTTTTGTATGTTCCAAGGTTTCATTTTACGCATTTGACCTTCGGAAGAAATCTGTTATCACACGTACCGTGTGGTTTCCGTAATGGCCAAGCCCCACAAAAAACTCATGTCTACGGTTTCTAGTCACGGTGAAAGTCAAAGTAGTGTAAAGACATTCCGTCTAATAGTAAATACCGACCAAGCGTGAAAACCTGACCGTGATGAAAACCTCGTCCACAAGCAGATTACACCTCCTGATCACGGGGCCAGTGGGCAATATCTGCATCGTGGTCGTGCCTGTAGTCCATACAGCTGAATGCCATGTCTGAGTGACCTGCCTTAATCAGAACTGCTGCACGCTTCCCCTCGAGCTGATGCGAACTAGCTGGTCTACAGTCCGCATCCGGCTATGATCTGATTTTGAGAGGCTTTAAGAGTTTTGTTCGACCCCAAGGTGATTATTTCAATCCGTCGGTTTAAGGCTATCCCCCTCCCGCATACTACACGCCACTTCAGAAGACTCCATGATCCTTCCGCAGTCGCGCGCGGGATCGCCACGCTCTCAGCTCTCAGGCGGACGGGTTGGGCGGGACGCGAAAGAGGCGCCGTGTCTGCCGGCTACCGATGGCAGACGTTGAAACTAACCGAGGACACCCCAGAACTAAACAGAGACTCGGTACTTAGGCCTTCCGCTCAGACACATCACACGCTCCACACACCGCAGATCCGACACGCTGGACCGTGAGCCGTCACAGCATCTTCCTGACCACGATTTCGCAAGTATTCATCACGCACAGTGCATTTTTCCCCACATGACCTAAAACTCCACAACATCTCGAGTTCTGCCAGACTCCCCACAAGACAGCGCCAGAACTCTCGACTGCCCCAGGCGCCCCGCAGCGGAACTGAGCTCACGCTGAGCTCCCCACTGAGCCAGGGAGTGGGGAGAGAGTGGAGAACCGCTCTCACACCTCTGCACGTGACGTGTGACGCGGCACGTGCAGGGTGCTCCGGGTCATGACCTGACATGACCCGTCACCAGCGGGCGCCGGTCGGGTCGTGGGGTGACATGAGAACGGTGCAGAACAATGGCGGCAACGGCGCCGCTGGGGTGTCCAACCCGGCCTGTCACCCGCAACTGGGGCGGACAGGCGTCATTGAAACGCGGTGACCTCTCACCGCGTGCCGGGAAAAACACCTGTCACCATGCTCACCGGATAGCGGGCGTCGCCAATCGCGACCTTGTGGGTTTCCTCGCCGCTCGTGCGCGGCGTAGGATTAACTCCCGCAGTCTGCGCCTGAGTACGGGACGGCCTCCTCCCAGGCTCCCTTCTTGGAAGTCGGCGGGCGCCGCCCGCGCCGTCAGGCGTTGCCACACCGGTCCAGTTTGGGCCTTGGTCACCGGCGGCGAGCGGGTGCCGCCCCTGCGGTCAGGTCGCGGCGGCGCTCTGACCGCGCCCAGGTCACAGTGGAGGCGTGTCTCGAGCACCACCCAGCCCCACCCGCGGGCAGGACGGCCGTGGGACCCCCCGCTCGCCGCAGGTGTTTCGCCGGGGGCCGGGAGGCGTCGCCTGCGGTGACCAGTCGTGCCCGCCGGCAGTGTGACCGTGAGGTCCTTGACCGGCCTCAGAGACCGGGGGTGCCCTTCATGGCGCGTTAGCGGTGCCACGCCCTTACCCCTCCCCCTCCTCCCCGCCGCCTTGTTCGTGGCCAGTTCAAGGTCGAGGTCTGTTGGTTTTTGTCGACGTGTGGCAATCATCCGGTTTTGTGCAGCAGTTTCAGCAGTTTTTTTCTAAAGTGAGTTGCGCAGTAGATCGTTTTTTCTCATTAGCACGAGCGTGTCGTCAATGCGATCATTAAGACGGCGCCTTGGATGAAATGATCGGACCACACGCTCATTTGGTGTCGAAACTGCCGTTCACTTCTCAGCACAACATTCGTCATAATCTAGATTCAGTCAGCGACATTCATCTGGGCTCGGTCAGACAATGTGGGATTGAGACTGGATATTCGCAAGTCTGCTGCACGTTATCAGTCGATTTCAGCTGTCGGCGTACAGCACGCGTAAGGCTTTTGTTAATAGTGTTATTTACCACTAGTACTTCTACGACTGCCACTACGATGCTCCACATGAAGGGTCATTGCGGACCGATCACAGGGAAGCAAGCTTTGGAAACCAAAATAAATGGAGATGTACCCAAGGGTGAATCCAGAACGCCACCAAAAACGATTTGCGGAGGAGAAGTGTGAGAACACGCTCTGATTAAAAAGCTCGGCAGATCCCTCTATTTTACTTAAAGGAGTGTTATAAAACAAACCTACTTAGGCGACAATGCGTGGGTTGATATTTAGTCCACAACTTGATTTTTTGGCCGACTTTGACTATTTGAAGAGGTGCATGACCCGGTTGGCGCCCTGCATCCGACATCAGAAGAATCCGAGCACACAGAAAAGCGAGATAATTAAGTGTTAGTCTCAGTTTGTGAGAGGAAAAGTTTGACGCCTTTTACATAGTGTCGGCGTCGATGTTTTCGGGCATTATGCATTGAGCAATGCATATTAAGCGTTAGAACTGATTTATATTCGGTTGTTAAGCGGAACTCGACGGAATTCAATACCGCCTGACCCGATCAAGCAAGATGAATGTGAGGTTGAGGTGTAAACAGCGTACGAGGCCCGACTACAGATTATGAGACAGACTGGCAATAACGTCACGACGCTTCTCATTTCGCACTGCGCTTGTAGTTAAGGTCATAACTCTGATCTTATTTTTTAAAAACGCGAATATGATGATAAAAAAAATATGTAGACGGGATTAACAATGACTGCAAACAAAATAACAATGGCGCACGAAAACCGGTGGACGTTGATGTTACCTCAGGAGCAGATTTTTGCGGCAGATTTTTCGCGTGAACTAGACAAAGCCGCAGCGATGTCATCAGGGTAAATCAACATTTCGTCGCGTACACGCGGAGAAAATGTGCCCTTTCATAACGGTTTCGGCTACGATATGACCCCATGCTCCCCTTAACCACGAGGTTGTTTTAAAGCATCTTGATATTTGTTATCGGCAGTAACAGCACCACTGAATCACCAGGCTTGCACACTCATGTTTGAATATCTATCAAGAAGTTGTTCGCCTAATGCAGTCGCCCTTTGCATAATCAGTACGTTATATCCTGCACGTGGGCAACGTCAAGAGGCTTTGTGAGGTCTGGGCGGCGTGGATATCAGGGACGTGGTCACCACGGAGCTGACCTTTTAACGCAGATCGCCCGGCTCTAGATATGAGCAGATAGGGCGCGTGACTATACCTCGCCTCTCGCCGGACGAGGCCCACCCGGACGCGCCGTGGGTGAGACGGCACTGGCCTCCCGTGCTCCTCACCGCCGGCTTTCCGAGATCCCATCCTGCCGTGGTGACCCGGGGGCGGGGCCGGTGGGAGGGTGCGCTCGTGCTCCTCGCCGCCGGCTTTCCGAGATCCCGCCCTGCCATGGTGACCCAGGCGCAGGGCCGGCGGCGGGCAGCGGACCGCGGGTGACGCGCCGCGCCGCGCCACGCCGCGCCACGCGCCGGCCCCGATCCGAGCTAACGAGCCGGGGGACGCGGCGCGTGCTCCGGCGCCGCCCGGAACACGGCGCCGCGTTCGGCTCCGTTCTGCAGCGCGGTCGCAGCCGGGCGAAGTGGGCCAGGCGGGCCACGCGGCGACGCCGCGGCGCGTCTCCGCTCCGGCGCGCCGGGAGCAAGACGGATCGCTGCGGCGCGACCCGCGCGGCGGCGGCGCAGGCCGGCGCGCGATTCCGCTCCGATTGCGAGCGCCGCGCGCCTGCGGCTAACTGTTCCGGCCGAACCCGTTGTAAAACAATTAGCCGCAGATGTCGGCGATCGTGCGGCGTATTGTCCGCACTCGACGCCCTGCCCGGCGCACTTTCCAAACGCAGCCGGCAGCCGACTCGCAGCACGTGAGGCATGCGTGCCGCGGCCGGCGAGCCTTGTCACCGCCACCGCGGTCGGTCCTCGCGTAACTCCCGGCGCGCGTGCGACCGGCCGCCTGTGGGGTGGCCACCCTCCGGCGCGCCACCCGCCGGCCGCCGTCCGGCTCGCTCACTCCCGTGCGATCGGCGCCTAATGAGCGGACCGTTCGCCGGATGCGCCTCGTCCTCGCCTGATTATGCGGGCCAGGTGAGCGCCGAGCCATCGATCGGCCGGTGCACGGCGCCCGGCTGCCGGGCGCGGACGGCAGCCGGCCGCCGCGGCCTCCGAAGGCCGGCCGGCACCGTTCGGACCGCGGCGCTCAGCGTGCTTTATGTGGTCAGCGATCCGTCGGAGGCCCGGCAGCCGCGGCCGGTCGGTCGGCGGTGTAACGGACTGAGGCCGGCGCCGCGGCCGGTCACGGAGGCGCGCTGGGGCCGGCCACCAACTGTGGCAGTCAGAGGTACGGCTTGGGACGACCTGCGACTGTGACAGTCAGGTGCGGCTGGGGCCGGTCACTGACTGTACCGGTCAGAGATGCGGCCGGCGTACTGGCCGGCGAACGATTGGAGGCAGATGCACTTGTCATGACATAGTACTGTGTATATGGTATGGTGCTTAACGACTACACCATGCTACACGGTTGATGTAATTATGACCTAATGTTTCTCATTTTGCCGTATTATGCTTTCAGAATATTATTATAGCATGATATTATTTACATCAGATTTTATAATTATGGCTACATAACTTCATTTTCGTATCAGTTGCGTTCTGATGTAAACTACGTTCCGAAATCCTGAGTTCATGCTCTAAAAGCAATATATCTTCAGTATACCTGGAAGACCTGTTTTAAGATAAGCATCGAGCAATTACTGACCTATTTTGTAAAAAATACTCGGCCTTTCCAGCAGTGCGCATGGCCACAGAGGAAAAGGTTAAGCAAATGAGGGCATTAAAAACTAAGGCAACTAACAGCCAGACAATGTTTCAAACCTGCGCAGATACTGTCTATAAAAATTGCAGCAATCAATCGTACAAGCCCCAACATCCTACTACTGGATGCATGAACCATGGCACCATGCATCGAGTGCAACTCATTACACAGACGACCAAGCCGAAAGGTTTCGATGACCGGCGCCGAATATGAGATTGCAAAGTAGCTCGCTAGGGAATATCGATGTGGAAGCCAACGTCTTGCCAAACGTTTCCAAAGTCACGTCCTATAACGCGCGTATGCGTTTAGCGTCATACGGGGTTTAAGGATGTGCAGAGAGAGGTTCTCACATATTGAGGTCCGCGTTGCCTTGTGGTTTTGCTAAAATTTCTTCTTTAAGTTGAGTCCCTTATGCTATGCTCAGTTTTCGTGTGGACGTCCACCGCAGCGGTGTGAGCGCTTTCCACAAACTTTCGTCCGCTAGGTGTGGACCAACCCGGACTCGACTATCACGTTTCGTTTCTCCTGTATGAAATATCCTCGGGCAAAGGTAGGTATAGGGTATAGGTAAACACAAAGGTATAACACATGTACACACACATAGGTATAACACATGCACGCTGTAGTTTACCTGTGCATTTCCCTTTCTACCCACTCATGCGTGAGTGACTTGTTCGTATTCCAGCTGGTTATGATGGGGTTTCCAGGGCTGGTCGATCTAAAAGAACCTTAAACTAGGACCACTGGTCCATGCTGTCCGGGACCCACGCAAACTGCTGATCTGTATAGCGCTCTTCACCTGTTTGCACACCCTGTCAGTTATAAAAGACGTGTTATATGAATGTAGTTTAGTTGAGGCGCATTTTACTGCTTTCTACCGGTGGGACTAATTCGAAGATGTATCGACCGCAGGCAGGACATGCAACCGAGCACATTCGGAGAGCCGCATATTGTTTTTCCGGAAAGTAAGGAGCATTTTAGCTAGACTTTGTGCATGCGGTTGGGAGTTTATGCGTGAAACGTCTGCTCATGCATCCATCTCCTCTGTACTCAGCACGGGTCGTCGAAACCCTGCAGCTGGCTGTCTGTGATTCGGGCAACCCACGGCACATCGCCGGGTATCTTATATTGGATGAAGGGCTTGAATGAGTGCGCTGATGGTCTTTGCGAAGTTCATTTCTAGCCCTATTCTTGTTACAGGCTGCCGTGGCGCTTCTGCCCCGAAGACTGTGCCTGGGGCAGCCTTAAGCATGAGACTGTGTATCGGATGTCATGACGCGACTGTGAGAACCACCGGTTAGTGCACTTCAAAGGACCTTTCCGGTTTTCTTGCTGATATTGAGCTAGATTTCCACAGATAGCTTACTTTGCAGCAAGATGCCACATCCTGATAGATCTCGTCCGCGAATCTGGGAAAAGTGTCGCAACGCGACTGACAACGAGCCGCTCCAGCTGCTGGTGCGGCCCGGTGAGTTCGTCGGCCTGGGGCGGACATTGGATCGGCTCATGACCTGCATACTGATGCTTCGCGGCATGATTCCAGATCAGGACTCGCAAGCAGCATGCCGTTTGGGAGCGAAACCGCAAATTAACTGCACATGACGACGTCCGTGTGCTCGCTTTCACAGCTGCGCTGGCAGGGATCTGCAGATTAGCGAGGGGAAAGCAAGCCTCGCGTCTCATGAACCGATCTTCCCAGGACATACCAGCTGAACACGCGATACAGCTGGTTAACAGCTGATTGGTTCGTCCCATGCGCCATGGGTACGAAAACTGATGTGCCGTTGCAATTCAAATCCCCGATAAGTTATAGTCGACGAGGCTATCTTGGCCGGCAAAGACGGCTTCTGTAAAGCTTGCCTACATGATCCGTTTTCCTTTCTGTTGTTGTTGGAACAAGGGTGCTGAATGCGTCAGTTTTCCCTCCTATGCCAAGGATACTTGGGGATTAATGCTCAAACAACACAGGCAATACATGTATCGTCACGAGGCCAGGTCGTACCCAACGACTCGGTTGCCCGTGTGGAACAGAGTCGTGCTTAAATATTCAGCCAACAGCAATGACATGCAAAGCATGCCAAACTCTCACATGTGCGGCGCACATGAGCTCGGTTGTAAAACAAAAAGGGCCTTGAGGTACCGACACCGTACTATCTAATTCTTACACAATCAAAGGATAAAAAGGGCCCTCCAAAAAAGTTAGGGCTTTGACCGTACCTGGCCCAAGTAGCAGCCTAAGCCGTAATTGTCACAGGGTTGGTGCAATTAATGGGCATGTATGTACATGACAGCAGCCAATGTAATCCTGTCTCTTGACACAATGCACTTCATTGCAGAGCCCCACGTCATGCTGACTAATCACCACGTGAATATATGATAGCGACACGCCCCGAAGCACCACGCCATGGCTGGACGACGCTGTGACAATATGCTGCCCTTCCACCGTCAGACACGCCACGGGTGACACGTGTACTCCGTGGCTCCCACGGCCCGGGCAAACCACGCTCTCCAGCGCCCACGGTGCCTCACCTTGGCCAGCGTGTTCTCCTGCAGGAAGGTGGCGATGCCGGCGCGCACGCGGTTCTTGACGCCGCGCACGGTGCCTCGGCCGCTGCGGATGGTCGCGTCAGGCGGCACGAAGAAGTCGCGCAGGCCGGCGAAGCTGTCCTCCTCCTCGCCTCCCGCCGGCTCTCCGCCGTCCATCTCGTTCAGATGGAAGTGGAAGCCGGCATCGGACGGCGGCGGCGCGTCGCGGCGGCGCAGGGCGAGCTCGCTCGAGTCCGGCGGGTCGGCGCGCGGCTCGGAGGGCGCGCGCTGCCGCAGGGAGGCCGTGCCGCACCGCGGCGGCGCCGGGCCCGGCGGGGCACGGCGCCGCGGCGGCTCGGCCGGCGCCGGCGACGGGCTGCGCTCGGGGCTGCGCTCGTGGCTGCGCAGACTGCGACGCCGCGCCGGCGAGCTGACGGCCGAGTCGGAGGTGACCAGCGAGTCCTGGCTGATGTCGCTGGCCGAGTCATCCAGACACACCCCGACGTCGGTCGAGCTGCCGTCGCTGGCCTGCGAGCCGCCATCCGTGGACAGCGCCGCCGTCGACACGTGGTGCTCGAACTCGCCGAAAAAGTAGGAGCGGCCCGGCGCCGGCGGCTTGGCCACGCCGCCGGCGGGCTTCTGCGTCACGGAGGCCGGCATGGCGGGGGGCGCGGCGATCACGGGCGCGGGCGGCGGCGGCGCGGGACCCTTGAGCGGGTTGTGCGCGCGGCGCGGCGGCGGGACGGGCACTGGCGGCGGCCGCGGCCGGCTGCCTTCGCCGGCAACGGGGCCGGCCGGCGCCGCACGCTTGTTCCGCCCCATTTCTCTCGGCGGGCCGCCTCTCTCGCGGCGGGGCAGCCTCCGAGCGGCGCCGCCGCCGACGGGTCGGCTGCGGTGAGCTGAGCAGGCGGGCTGCGCCGAGGGCGGCGGCCTGCCAGGACTCGGAGGATCGTCCCAGCCGCCGGGGTAGGCGGGGTCCGGCCGGGGATGAGAAGCACCTGAGGTCGGCGCAGCTGATAGGACGGCGCACGACGAGAAGCCGCAGGACCGGACAGAACGGCGCTCGGCGGCGAACAGCTCCGTTTGAGGTGCCGCTAGGCCTCACGCGAGCTTCCCGTCATCAGTCACGCTATTAAGGACCGATGAAACGTGCCAGCACTGTGCACCGCGGCTACTCCACCACAGCCGACTGGGTTTTAAACTGATAGTCTGGGACTGTGTGAACGAAGTTGGTGAGCGCCGAGCTAGCGTGAATAAGTTTTTGATTGCTCCCTGTCTCCTTTTCAGCGCCGTCCCTTGTCTTTTGACACACTGACTGTGGTTTTGATTGGTTATTGTTTATGTGTGGCCATCTGTTGCTAGGGCCCCTACATTCACTGGCGTTCAGCTAGTCCACCAAACCCACATAAGGCATCGTGTTCCCTGACACTCTCCACCCTTTCCTCACCCCGCAAGCTGTCAATACTTGCAACACTTTGTACCACCTCCTGCAAGGCTCAGCCGCTCAGTACATGACTGGCTTGATGACGTAGAAAGTCACTGCAAGTAACCAAAACTTTTATGTCGTTTTACCGGATGCTCGCGAGAGCGATACTGAGCCCCGAGTACGTTGCTGTAAGCACAAAGCGAGAAGGCATCGCCACCTTAGTTCATGACATGCTAAACGAGTTGTTGGAAATCTTATTAGCTGGAGTAAGTAACAACCATATATCAGGTATAGAGCACAATTGATGATGAAAATGCTATGCACCATCTCCTTTCTTTTTCTCCTTTTTTATATAGATTTTTTTCGAGTTCGAGGTACAGGTTTTTACCTGATTACTTACTGGTCAAAAAGAGGGTGAAGTTAGTGAAGAAGTTATAGTTAGTAAGTAGAAGTTAGCGAAGTAAACAATACAATCGCAGTTTTGTCATGACATTTGAACACATGCAAATATACAATGTTTCTTATCATTCAGTTACGGTGCGGAAGAGAAGCCGGGTTCATCATCCAGTTGTACTGCATAATAGAGTCTCAGAAAGGGTCTGTTGTTTCGCCTGATCGACGCGGTAAGTTCATCTCGTGGCTGCTCCAAATGGGCCAGCCCTGCAGTAGCAGCCGCGCCGCATCGTACGGGTACGGCTAGTGCACGACTCTGACAAGCCAGCTGCACAACCCCTTCCTGTTAGACATGCTCGGAAAGGTATCTAACGAAATGGTACAATACAACTTGGGTGGTGAGCCCAACCACACATTCACTCTCTGCACCAAGCGCTCCCCTGTGTGAGGACAAAGACATCCAATTCACCAAACATGATTAAACAGCACAAAGGCTTTACTGCTCAAAAACCGGTCCCTCTGTCCTTCATTGGTGTGATTTTTGGTGGAGCGGATCGAGGAAGGCGCTTGGTTTATGAGGAGAAATGGTTTCGTTGTAGCCTCGTTAAAAAGCGGTATTTGTGAGCGCCATGCACCGGCAGCCACTTTTGGCTGTTATTTGTTGATTAAACTGTTTTTGGACACGCCATAGTGCACAGGACCCTTTTTAGAGTATTTTACTATAAAAAACAGCACAAGACAACACCATGGATTACGACAAGCTCCGCCGATGCCGCGACGCCCAAATGACGATGATTCGTTTATGCATGTCTGATTGGCATAGTTCACGGGCCAAAAACGAAGGGTCCGTAATCAAGCTGGAAGGTTTGTACAGAAAGCAAATTTGCTTGCCTTTAAAAAAGAGAAAAAACGTGCTTTAAAAAATGCATAAGTTGGCCTGTGCGGTATGTTCCATGCCTTGGAAACACCATTCAGCCCCAATAATAAAAGCATAAGGTTTGCATGTAGCACTCAAGAAGCGCAAAACGTTTGCCGGCGCTCGAGCTCCTGAATAACCTTTCCCTCTTGTTTTGAGCAACATCCTCTGGGTCCTACGCTCACCCTCCTAACCAACAACCTGAGCTGTTGGAGAGGACCCGAATACTCACATCTTCCATGTATCTACACCTGGTCTGACCCGACTGCTTTGGTATGATAAAGATTGCGACCGGGCATGGCCATGAGATGTTTTCCGTGTGTATCTCTCACAATGCTCGTAATGACTTGGTATAATCAGATCCCCTCTCACTCCTCAGTTTACAAAAAGTTGTCAGTCGCGTTCGAGGGGAAGCCCGCATTCTCCAGAGGCCATCCTCGCTACTTCAACCACAGTCAGAGCATTCACCCGGACAACATCTTTATTTCGGCGCCGAAGGTCAGTCATGTGGTCAAGAAACGCTTGGGTCCATTTGTCTTGATCAGAAAACTGGTAAGTCTGCTAGTAAAGTACGCCTCCAAATTGCTGTTTAGTACCATGATTTCTGCGACCTCCATTGCCGGCGTGAAGTCCCACAGTAATCAACAGCGCGGGAAAAGGCAGTAAACCTCCGAACTACAAAGTCCATCGGTAAAAACAATTGCGACCATACTTTTGTGTCGGGGAGTAACTTGGGTAGTTGAATTTCGACGAAACAACCCAGATGAGGGCCCCATTAAAATTCATCGCCTTCAGAACCGGTTTCACAGCACACAGGCTTTAAAAAACCGATTTCCAGACACACTGCATTGGACACCTCCCGTGCCGCCACCAAGGACGGCACAATAGTTAAGGCCTTCTTCTCTAGTCTTCCGCACATCGAACCGATGAGAGACATTTCGACTACCGTGCAATACAGGCGTGGACTGCTCTGTGACCAGGACGCTGCGCTGCAGAGGACTTCACTGACGCATCGATTGGTACCCACATACGATGGATAACGGGCTGGGCTAGGTACGAATTTTGGAAAAATAACGGCCATGGGTTCGGGCATGGGTAAGACGTGTACGAAATGTGTGGTAGGCACCCTGCGAAGTACAGCACGATGCTCCTGATTCCTTTTTTAGTCATAGTTAGTTCCATTCCCGCTGTTTTTGCAATAATAGATGCAAAAGTGTAATTTGACTGCACCAATTTCCGGAATCTCTTCCATAATTTGGAACATAGGTGCTGGAGAAAGGCAAAGGGGTCGGTGACAGATGGGCACAACTGACAAAAAATAGGTAGCGGGTGCTGTGAGCACTGCCCCATGTGTAGAGGGTGGATGGGCTTAGATAAATTTTACCCTTGAAGGTCTCTTCTATACTGCTATAGACTGAATGCTATGATGCTATGGACTAAAAAAAAACGCGGGTGCACCATTCATTTGCGTGTACATGTACAGGCATGGTTACAATTGTCTTATATATGTGGTAGTGGTGATGCCATGTAAAATCTTGTCTAGGAGAGAGGTCACAAGTGTGCGAATTAATACATGAGGAGATGAATGTGATCTGAAAACAAACACACCAGCAATATGCACAACCAGCACATAATACACAACCAATATGCACACAAATGCGCCTCCGATAGATCTAAGCCGGATTGCGTTACTCTCTTTGACCTAGTGTTTCGCGATGTGCGATAACAAGGCTATCCATGTCGTACGGCCTGCTTGGCTGTGTCTCCCCAGCACACCCCTGCTGTTCTCAATCCAAAAGCTCAGGTTTCGAAATGTCGTGCTGCTTATACACCGCAGCTTAGCACCTTGCAACATTTCTGAGACATTATTAGTAGCCAATCTATGGCCTCTCGTTTAAAAAAACAAAAACATTGAAAAAGATACTTTTTCGTGGCTTATCATGCATCCGAAGCATCTGTGAAGTGCTTCGGATGTCTTCATTGCTGTCCCACTATTTGGGGTCTCCCAATCACCAATGCCTAAAGTAAAACTGTCAAATCTGGAAGAAATTGCATTTTCAACAGGCATCATGTGGGTGGGGCTCCATGTAGCATTAGGACCCACTTGACAAGAGCGCTCTGGAAGGCCGATGTGCCCCCCCCCCCCCTCTGACCCTCCCCCACCCCGACGGAAGGCGCTGGCTGCGCGCCTGGCTCGAGCTGTGATGGAGAGCTGGTTCCGAGGAAGGCAACTGAGCGAAAAAATGCCGGTGATAGATGAGCGACAAATTGTTGGCGTGGCCATCCATAAGACTTACCACGCCTGCCTTCGAACCACTTGACCTAGGGCGCCAAATTACCTCAGTAGTCGGTGCACCCTAAAACCCCAATCACCAAACAACAACAGAGCCACTTGGCTTAATGAAATGTGTTAGCCTGATTGAAATTTTTTTGCTCTTCCAACACGTACAGCCGGATGTCATGCTAGAAACAATTCCGAGAGCTGTGCAGGTTTTCAAAATTGCCTTTCCGTGTGTATTTTTGTACATACGTACGCCGTCGTGCTTGCTGCAGGAAAAACATTCAAAACCTTCAACACGCTCTCGGGTGGAGTCTATTTGACTCCCAAAGATTTGCCTGGAATGGCTTTTGAACGCCGTGGCGTGGCCACGGAAAACTCTGCTTAGCTGTAGAAAACTGAATAGCAAATCGTTTAGTTTCCATAATTTAAATGTACTTTGTTAGGTCGCTGACCCACGGCAGCTCAAAGTCAGACCATGGATTCAGCGAAGACAGTTTCTGGAGAATCGTTCAGTCTGATGCAATAACGGAGTGTTAGATGAAGCTATACATCTCCGAGATAGCTTCTTAGGCAACACAACGATTGAATACAAAATTCAATAGGCCTAGGGCCAGGTCTAAAGGCTAGACCAAGGTTAATGCCAACCTGCTTTATTGCTCTAGAGCTTGCCATGTGGGAAAGTTTCTAGAGCTCATTTCGAATTTACTGATAGCAGGAACTACGTTATTTCCATGGACTTCTTAGAGGTCAGAATGGGCCACTGACCTAAAATAACCCAAGTCAACATCTTGTTTTTAAGAACACACTGCCTGGAGTTATCTTTGATGCTTATTCAGATACAAAACTCAAGGCAGCCTTGTATGGTTTTGGTCACCATCACTTGCGAAAGGTCGAAGAAGGTCACTGACCTTAAAAGAGCCCCGGGGCCTTTTGCTTAGAACAGGTCTCCAGGTTCTCGTGCACTTAGACACCCGTCTGATGTTTGACCTTGTTTGACCCTATTTGACCCGGAGGTTATGACCTAGGAAAGTAGAATGTTGACACAAGTGAGTTCACATTACAAGCTAATGCACCCGGTGAATTTGGTGCCTCAAGCTCCCTTATTTGGTGAGATATGAGCGGGTCAAATTGATCCCCACCCGAGCAAAGGCTATTCATCCGGCCACTCGGGCGCGCGTCAACTTCATAGAGTTCAGCAGTTTTCATGGCGACGTGCCACATCGAAGGCCCTAAAACATTGTGTGCAAATGGCACTGGTAAAGAGGTTATGCTATGTACATATGTACTGTTCAGACGAAAGACATCAGCATGGCAATCGTCAACGAACTTGGCTGGGACAGGCGTCGTAATGCGTCGTAAGTTGGCGTTCAATGTTTCTGCAACTTTGGTGTTGAATATTACATGCAACGTGCAAAGTTGTGCTGCATGGCTTAAACCATGGACACACTATCCAAGATGAGCTGTTCTAGTTCATCGTGGAAGAGCCGGAACAGAGCCGGCAGCAGTATCACCAGGGACCGCTTCGCAACCGGAGGAAGTGGCCTGTACGCGTTCAGACAGCACTCAGGCCCCGCGGTCGCCGCGTCTGCTGGGCCGCTGCGTCCTGCCGACACGCGGCCCGGTCACGGTCCTGAATGGCTGTCGCTGCTCGCGTGTCGGCGCCGCGGCCCGCTCTGCCCGCGGCGCCGACCCGGGCCGCGTCAGGGCGTCGGTCGACGGTCCGCCAGCGTCGCCCGGCGGCCGGCCCCGCTACGGACGGTTAGTCCAGATACTCAGGGCAGGGTCTCCGTCGTTAAATAAAATACCATCTTATGCATTTCTTTCACATGTAAATCAATCAGAGCGGAATAAGAGGTGCAGCACTATTCATGAAATCCGTTATCCCGGTAGTCGTTACTCTCTGAACGTAGGCGGTCTTTAATACTTGTCGAAGGCAATGAGTATGCTATAGTCGTAACTGTTCAGTGCAGCAATACGAACCCCTTCACCTCTCCATCAACTTAAGAGCAAATTAAAGGCTTATGGGCTCAGTATACGTGTTCTACGTACCCGACGGTCTCGTGCTAAAGCAATTTATGTGATTAACACGATAACAAAAATGCTCTTATTTCCATACGTTGAGTGCCATAAGTGAACTGTTGTGTTGGGATCTCAGAAACGGGTAGCATCATGCCGGTTGATCCCGCAGAAAATGCGCTGTAGCATCGGTGCACATAATGGAATCAAGGAACGGTGCCTCGTGCGGATAAGACCACGTCGAGGAAAATGTACCCTCCATTGGACTTCTACGGCCTTGATCTACCTGTTTCTGAACCAGCTTAGTGTTCTGAAAAAGTTAAAATCTCTTCAAACTCATTTCTCCGGGTGCTCACGTGATAGAGTGTTTGAATGGACAGTGCAGCCTTTGCAGATGATCGCAAACAACCTTAGCATTGAATGCGCAGTATCACTTATCGCAGGACAGTACCATAATAGGCGCAACTGGTTTACCGAAAGCTACAAACAAATAACCTGATTTCAGTTTCAAATCTAAAGAAATTGGTCAAGGCTGTAGGTGCTGTTACCTTACTTGGAGCAAAGCCGCCGTCAAAGTGCGTTGGCGTGTATGCAATCACGGCGCAGTTGCCTTAAAGGCCTGAACATGAATGCGTTGTGACTGGGCTTAAGCCCAGCCTTGGACGTCTGCGAGAACGGAAACGGATGAATGGAGACTGATTCTATGATATCAGTCAAAACATTGGTCTTGAAAAGTATTTTAGAATAAATTTCCACCACGCACAGTTTTTTTAAAGCTTGGCTGACAGTATGATGCAGTGAGCTAAGATAAAGCAGTTCTTTTCACCAATGAGAAGCAGGGATGCAGGGACATCACATCACCGAAAACCGTGCGACGAGTAGTCGTGTCGATTGACAGCCAGTCGTGTCACTTTACGCTCCATCGGTAATGACTGTCCGTCGGCGACTTTCAGCTCGACACAAGCACACTCCAGTCACTCCCCATTCGGATATTCTCCCAGTACAAAGTAAACATCCGTTCTCGCTTGCCCTGATTCACAGTCACGGCCCGCTTACAGGCAATGGTGACCAAGGCACTTGCACGCAAAATGGCTGGCCAGCAGCTGTGTTCCCTTTCTCTTTTCGCCTCCTACAAGACATGGTCGTGAATTAGGGCATACGAAATCAGATGTAGACTCCCATAATTTTTGCAGGACTGTCTGACTGGGGACCAACGAAAGACGTGACGGGACAGCTTGTCGCTGGTATGGTGAGTGACGAGTTCCGTCCACTGGCGGAAGTGGTATGGGAAGTGGGCAACTTCGTGCGGAAGGAGACGGCGACATTCTCAACAGGATTTAACTTGGAACCCTCCAGTGGCGATCGTAGTACCAGAATTAAATGTTAAGTGTGTGACGCATGAATTTCGTTTTGATTATGTGAAGACCTGTGTCGTATCAGCGCACCATTTTGCCTTCTTGATATGTTACAGCCTCCGAGCCCTGACGGTACCGACGGCAGACTGTTAATCCAGTGAAACGAATACCGGAATCTGCGTATTGCTTGGCTGAGCCGAAATGGAAAGGTTGTCTGGCAAAGGTCAGGTCAGCTGGCAGCCGATCAAAAAGATCGGCAGGTCACGAGGCGATCGCAGGTTATAACTGGAAAGTATTGATCTGCGGTTCTGTTTGGCTAAAAAGTCCGGGACATAATTAGCCATAGTCGCCATTCAAGTCAACGAACAGCGATATATTTGCCATGGAAACAAAAACGGTCGGATTTTTGCGTAGACATATACTACGTAAACATACACGCAGTTATTTGTGAGGGTCAGCTGAATATTACCTTTGTTACGGACCACGTACAGTCCAAACACGCCTGCTGAGCAGCGCCATAAGAGTCCGAATGTCTGAGCTGAGGTGCAGTATCGTGCGATGTAAGCGAAGGGTACACACAAAGATATCATACCAGAAGACACGTGCGCACACGCACGCAAATAGCAAACTACAGCACACAATAAAAACGTCATGAGTGCATCCCGATTCAAAGACCGGCAGAGCACAGGACGGCAGGCAGCCCGTCGCTCTGCAATGCCATTCGACAGCCCGGGACACGCCGAGGAAGCCGAGAGAGCCTGCCAAGAGTTCGGCCGTCGGCGGACCCGGCCAGATCAGCTCCTGACTGTCGGAAGGAACTGCTGAACCATTCAAGGCGATTCCATTAAAATTCCAATGCCTGCTGGGTCATCTGGTTGACTCATTCTGCTGGAGCAATCATTTGTAGATCAGCTGAGGTCAAGACGCAATGGCGGCATCAGTGGAACTTGCGCTAGATTTGAGCTTTTGCGAGCAGTAGTTCTTTGTGTTCCACGATTTTCCCGACGCGATAAACTGGTCTGACCGCATAATTTCCAGAGTCCGTCACATTTCACGAAGCAAACCTGGTCACCGACAGAGACCGTGTGAACTTAGCTTATGTTTAACCGATATTATCTAGGTCACTCAGTTGTGAGGGGTAAAACGATAAGACTCATGTATTTCCCACATAACTGACAACTGGACATATAATTTGAAATACTCAGAATGACCTGCAATTAGCCATTACTGTGTTTATGTACGTAGGTACCGTATTCAGCATCAGGTACTGTACTGTTCATTCGTTTAGGTACTTGCTTATCCGCAATTTAACTTGAAGGGCAGACAATTACACTCAATGAACTGATCTGATCTTAATCGACTTGATATTGAAAGAGTTTAAATAGGTAGCTGGGGTAACAGTACGACATATTTCTGGAGTGAGTTCAGGCGCCCTTTTGTTTGGTTCCAGTCACATAGATACACCGTCATTCTTACGGATGCTAAAGGGGTTCTAAACTCATTACATAATTTTGCCGTTTCTTGAAGTCTTCTACGCGACCTTAGACTTCATCGATCACGTGACAGAGATCAGCTGAACTTTCCTAAGGGGGCTGACCTGGGTTATCGATTGCCGTGGCTGCTCCGCTACGACCACACGTGAATCGTGGGTAGGAAGTTACAATAGTGGTACCTTCAAGCGGTTGTGGTGCTTGTGATGTAAAGTGCAGTAATGGTACCTCCAAGCGGTCGGGGTGCATGTTTGTGTGTGTGTGGGGGGGGGGGGGGGGGGAGATGCGGTAATGGTACCTCCAAGCGGTCGGGGTGCATGTGTGTGTGTGGGGGGGGGGGGAGATGCAGTAATGGTACCTCCAAGCGGTCGGGGTGCATGTTGTGTGTGTGTGTGGGGGGGGGGGAGAGATACGGTAATGGTACCTCCAAGCGGTCGGGGTGCATGTTTGTGTGTGTGGGGGGGAGGGGGAGGGGAGATGCAGTAATGGTACCTCCAAGCGGTCGGGGTGCATGTGTGTGTGTGTGGGGGGGGGGGAGATGCAGTAATGGTACCCTCCAAGCGGGTCGGGGTGCATGTGTGTGTGTGGGGGGGGGGAGATGCAGTAATGGTACCTCCAAGCGGTCGGGCTGCATGTGTGTGTGTGTGTGGGGGGGGGGGGGGGAGATGCGGTAATGGTACCTCCAAGCGGTCGGGGTGCATGTGTGTGTGTGGGGGGGGGGGGAGATGCGGTAATGGTACCATCCAAGCGATCGGGGTGCATGTGTGTGTGTGGGGGGGAGATGCGGTTATGGTACCTCCAAGCGGTCGGGGTGCATGCGCGTGTGTGTGTGGGGGGGGGGGGGGAGATGCGATAATGGTACCTCCAAGCGGTCGGGGTGCATGTGTGTGTGTGAGGGGGGAGGAGATGCGGCAATGGTACCTCCAAGCGGTCGGGGTGCATGTGTGTGTGTGGGGGGGGGGGGAGATGCGGTAATGGTACCTCCAAGCGGTCGGGGTGCATGTGTGTGTGGGGGGGGGAGATGCGGGTAATGGTACCTCCAAGCGGTCGGGGTGCATGTGTGTGTGGGGGGGGGGGGAGATGCGGTAATGGTACCTCCAAGCGGTCGGGGTGCATGCGTGTGTGTGTGTGTGGGGGGGGGGGGGAGATGCGATAATGGTGCCTCCAAGCGGTCGGGGTGCATGTGTGTGTGTGTGGGGGGGGGGGGAGGAGATGCGGTAATGGTACCTCCAAGCGGTCGGGGTGCATGTGTGTATGGGTTGGGGGGGGGGGGAGAGATGCGGTAATGGTACCTCCAAGCGGTCGGGGCGCGTGGGAGAGGGAGTTACAGCAGTGGTGCCTCCAAGCGGTCGGGGGGTGCATGGGAGAGGAAGTTACAGTGATGATAGGGGTGTATGGAAAATGGAGGTACGGTAATGGTACTTCCAAGCGGTCAGGATGCATGGGAGAGGGAGTCACAGCATTGGTACCTCCAGGCGGTCGCGGTCAGTGCGACACCCAGTGCGACTGTGCAAGCTTGAAAGAAGACTCTTAAGTATCACTGCCGGCAAATCAGCTCAAATAATGGACTATTCACAGTCGCGGCTAGCGTGACGTATTCACGAGCATGCGTGGCAGCTTAAGCTCATGTCGTTGAACCACGCCGGTGGCACGGCGGTAAAACTTAGTGTCGGCGCTAAGTGGCCGGCCAACGTTGCGGGCTTGGGGCCCATCGCGAAGTAGGCTCGATTGCCGCTTGAAGTGTTTGTTTCCTCGAAGAGCAGGGAAGATTTTACCGCCGGATGTCGTGTTGTGTGCTTGCATAACACGTTCGCCCGCTGAAGCTGTTTGGTTCACAGGTTGGAGCTTGAGAACTTGTAAAAATCATCTCACAGTTCGGATGGCTCAGGCACCAGTGTTGGTGCGTATACAGCAAGCTCTGATTAGCGAGGACTGAGATTCCAACGGCGCTGTAGCGCACAACCCATGCCTCTGCAGTAAAAAATAGTTTTATATGGATGTATGCCATGACACACCGCATTTTTACCAACATAAATCTATGTCGAGTAGGTAGAAGTGCGTCGCAGGTCACAGACCCGCATCGCTAGCATATTGCTGTACCAATATCATACGCGATATTATCGTGCCGCACTCACCTGCAATGTGCTCACGCAGGTGTAAGATGCGGAGGCCCGTGAGATGCAACCCTCTTCACCGAGGGTAGACATTCGATGGCGAAGCCAAACCCGAAAACATTATATAGCGTTCCATATGAAAAGGGGCAGGCATTCGAAGGCTCACCACCTAAGTTAAATACCAGTGATAACCAAGTCAGTGAAAGACTAGGTTAAATACCAGTGATAATCAAGTCAGTGAAAGACTAAGTTAAATACCAGTGATAACCAAGTCAGTGAAAGAATAAGTTAAATGCCAGTGATCACCAAGTCAGTAAAAACTGTGATGCAAGCGTACAATTCAGTACAACAACGAACAAGGCCGTGATGGTTTACAGACCCCAGCAAGAAGACAAATGCTCCCGTGTTCGCGGAAACCGTCCGTGACCTTGTGACCTCATGTTCACGTCAGGCCGTCTCCCACCACCACTGGCTTCGGAAGTCGAGACCGTAGCCACTAACAAACGGCACGCGCAATACTGCGCCCGTAATGACCCGGTAACTCACCGTCTGGTGTCAAAACAATTGGAGAATGACCCATCCATTGTACTCCGGGGCGGGAAGCAGCCGCCGCCGTTCGGGCCTGCCACTGCGAGCCGCGCCTGAGTACCGGATGCCCGCTGGGCCGGTATGCCCGCTGGGCTGGGCCGGGTGAGGCTCAGCCGGGTGATAAATCCTTTTCGGATGCCGCCCCGGCGCTCTCGCGGCTGGCGCCCCCCCCCCCCCCCCCCCGGCGGCGCGGGCGCCTGCCACGTCCCCTTCTCACGCCCGGGCATGTGATTAGGTACCGATTAGTGGGTGAGCTACGCGAGGCTGCTGAATGTTACGCCACCGGAGAAACTCGAACGGGTCAGGGCCGACCTTCCCAGCGCTCCGTTTGGCTCCAGTCTATTTCGGTCGCCATGCACAAGACAACGGGCTCCTTTGTGAACTCATCCGCTTGATGCAGTGATTAGAATTCATCTCGCTATTACGAAAAAAATATATTTAGGGGCCAAAATTTTGCATGACGGCCGACTAAAACTATCAAATATTTGACTAGGCAGCTGAGACTCAGCCTTGCGCTAATTAGTGATCTCACTCTTAGCTCCCTTTACGAGGCTCCATTTGCTTTCCATGTGAGTACATTGAGCAAGGTAATATATTTCAGCAGTATGCCAATATCAAGCAGTAGATGGATACCCGAGCACTTTATTGAATGAAGGTCATGATCACATCACTCCTGTTTACGACGCATCAAATAGGTTTGCCATCCTCGGGAATGTGTATATTGCTCTTGTTTACAGGGAGGCAGTCGAATATTGAAGGTAAAAAATGTGAGCACGAGGAGGACAAATCAAAAGGAATGGCAATTAACGCAGCCAAAATCAAAAACAAAACAGAGGAAAAACGTATAATGATAAAATACTGCCTTTCTTAGATCAGAGAAAAGTTCATTTAACTTAAAAGTCAGTAAAAAGTCAATCGAAAGGTCAGCCTCAAAACGAAAAGAGTCACAGGATAATAAAGTTTTAATTCAAAGGATAGATCGTCTAGAGGTAACCTGTAAAGAGTGACAAGAGGCAAGTCAAAATTAAAAGTCGAGGTGACTGAATCGTGAACGGGAAAAATGACCAACACGGAAACGGCACTGGAGGAAAATGACTGCAGTCTTGCAGCCATCAGCTAAGGAGAAGTGTACACTCAGCTTGAATGTACCAGTGTGGACCAGACCCGCACCATACCAGAGGCCGGGACCAGACCCACGCCGGACCAGAGGCCGAGAGGATACTGACAATAAGATGCAAATCAGAACAGATCACATTGGAACGGACCGAACCGGATGTAATATAACAAGACAGGACTGGACAGAACAGCACAGCACAGCACAGCACAGCACAGCACAGAACAACACGGAAACAGACGCAGACATATGGACAGGTCCAGACCGGACTGTTCTGGACAGGACAGGGTCGGGCCATGGCCTGAGTCGGACCAGACCAGCCTACGTCAGGTCTGATAAAATCGTACCGAAAGCAACCGCTAGCTTTTTTCGGTCCAGAGTTATCAGAGTTCTTTCGGAGTGAACCGAACGCGCCCGGCCAGTCAGGATAGGCTGTTGACATCCAGGAAAGGACCTAACCTCGCCGCGCTGAACCTGACCAATCAGACAGAACAGCATAAGTTAAAACACGTTAAAACAAGACAAGGCAAGACGAGATAAGGCGAGAGAAGGGTGTGTAAGACAATACAATACAGGACAAGGGAAGACAGGACAGATCAGGGCAGGACAGGACAGGACAAGACACGACAAAACCGACCAAAACGGGCCTGACCAGCGTGGACACGATCGGCCCCGGCTGCACGAGGGACAACAAAATCTAGGACAGGATAAGACAGGACCGCATCAGATAGGGCAGACGATATCAGACAAGACAAGATCAGATATGGTCCGGACTGGATCGGCCCAGACCGCACTGGATCGGCTCGGATTGGACCAGACCGGACTGAACTGGACCGCCGTATTAGACCGGACCAGATCGAACTGGACAGGACTAGGCCTGGCTAGATTGGCCCGGGCCTGACCGGGCTGAACTGGAGCAGACCGCACTGGACCGGACCACCGTATTAGACCGGACCAGATCGAACTGGACAGGACTGGGGCCGGCTGGATCGGCCTGGGCCTGACCGGGCTGAACTGGAGCAGACCGGAGACGGAAACCCAGCCAGTCGGGGCAGGACGGGCAGGGCAAGATGGAACGGGCTAGGACGTATTTAACTCTGTATTAGCCCTCACTTCCCCAATTGATATCAGAGGACTGTCATCGTGTCCAAAGACTTGCTATTCCAGTACATTTACATGTTCCCAGCGGAATTTTATCAACCTATTTTTGTTGTTTTTCCTTCTATAGTTTTATTACTTATTTAAATTTTATCATTTCCTACCATACTTTAATTTATTTTGACCTGAGCTTTAGTCCTTTCTGTGCTTTTATCCATAATGGGCTTTGCCATTTGATTTTTCAAAACAATTTTTTTGACCATTCGGTTCTGTCTCCATTGGCCTTCATCACTTTTTGCTTTCACTTTTTTCTGTTGTCTTTTCCCTTTGCTTTTTATATTTCCCTTTTTATGATGGCTATTTGTCTGTACATTGTAACTCCGTAGCATTGCTTTGCGTTTCCCTCTAACGCTCGTCATTCATTTTGTGATACCCTGCACCGTCGCACATACCATTTGGTTCAGGCGTAATTTACAGATTTCTGCGTTTCATACACGACACACACGCTACCGAAGACAACTAAAAGAGGGTGGGGCGCCGGTTTGTTAGCTGCATAATAACAGCTGAAGGAACTGCATTCGTCAGCAAATATTCTGGCGAGTTATATACCTAACACTTAGCGAGATTTCCTGTCGATTGAGACTAACTTACCTGACTCACCACGTATTGCATAATATCTTGACTGACCCAACACACCGTCAAACCGTGACCTGACCATCAAACACACCATCTACCGTGCCCGCGACAGAACGGGTTCCCTGCCGAGCTTGTCTACGGAGCCGGCCCTGCTTGACGCTGTCACTTTCGCTACAGACAACATCGACAGACGCATGGTGACGGCACTTGTCACAACTGACACCTCCGAAGCTTTTGACACCGTTGAGCGTGGCTGTCTCCTGGACAAGCTCGGCTGGTATGGCATCCGTTCGGATTAATTCTCGGTGTGGCTGCGGGGACGTACCCAGAGTGCGCGGGGTGGGTGTGTGCACTGGATGTGACTCGCAGAGTGGTCTAGGGATCCATCCTGGGACCAGTGCTATTCCTAACTCTCACCGATGACTTGCCGAAACATATCCCGCATGGGAAGTTTGCACGCAAACGTAGCCCAGTTCCTTGATGCTGAATGTTCAACAAGACTCCAGACTCTGAACGCTCGCGTCGAATGTTCCCTCCGTGTGGCACCGCAGTGGCCCGCTCAGAACCGGCTGAAAATTTATCCATCTTAGACCGAACTTATCATCTCAAAGTCTCGGCGTCAAAGCTTCGATGTCGATTTCTCACTCCATTTCAGCAATGTTGAAAGCCCAGCATCACAGAGCGTTAAGATCCTGGTCGCCGCCATCGACTCACACCTGGCGTAAAATGCGCACATAGCCTCTGTTGTTCAGCGGTGCTTTTCTATCCTGGTGGGACTGGCCAGAATCTGCCACAAAGTTCCGACGTGTACCAGGCGCCTGCTGGTGTAAGCTTTCGTCTTTCCTCACATACGTTGCTGTGTGACCGTGTGGAGGAGCTGTACGTCAGCGCAAAGACAGCGTGTTCGGAAGGCGCTCAACTTTGGCATCCGCACTGTGGCTGGCCTAAATCAGTGCGATCATGTGATCCCATCACTACGAGAACTTGGATGGTCTAACTGTGAGTAAATACCCACCGATCGCGACATCACTACCATGCGGCGTCTCATCCCTGGTCACTGTTCATTTGAATAGATGGGCGAGCGACCGCTCAGGCGCTCTGACGTGCCAACCCGCCCCCCGCTCACTGCAGAGGACGGCCAGCTGCACTTACCTCGAGTGCGAACAGAAGTCGTCCCTCGTAGCCTTTTCTACCGGGCCGTGAGCGCTTGGAATAGTCTGTCATTGCAAGTAAGGCGGCAGAATCGCTCCGCTCCGCGTTGTTCGGCGCGCGGGAGCCCGGATGACATTAACCAAATTAGCATTGTTGCCGTGTCATCTTTGCTTTGAATTGCGTGAGAATAATTGTAATTGCTTTTCTCATATGCGTTTTAACTGCCATGCATTAACCATCATGCATTGTCGACAAATTGTCGACGTTGTATTATGCTGCCATGTTTAGGCTTGGAGATCATATAACCCGTCGAATGGAAGGTGGATCTGCATCTGTGTCAGAGACCGCATGATTGACCGTATCTGTGTCAGAGACCTTGATTTATTATGCTGCAGTATATTTGCAAAATTAGGTCCAAATATCACCGTGCGACGGACTGCTACCATTATCATGGATTGGCATTACAGCACAATAGACTATTGCCATGTGGCAAACGTTTTGTATTGGCAGGTATTGAAATTCGGCATTTTGTAAGTGTTTTTCCGTGGCAGTTCAATGCACCATTTTTGGGCGCGTCAAAAGCCGTTAAAGATAAGTTAGCATCACTGTATAGATGTGAATACCATGCTAAGATTGCAGCATTGGGATGACTGAGGTTCGTGTTGCCCGGTACCCTGCGGTCCGGCTTGGCCCGGCCCGACCCAGCCCAGTCCAATTCGCCCGTAGGATCGTGTACCCGGCCCGGCCCGGCCCAGACCAGCTCAGCCCAGCCCAGCCCAGCCCAGCCCAGCGCAGCCCAGTCCGGGCCGGGCCGGCCGGGGCCGGTCCGCCGCCTCCAAGACGGACGGACGGGCGGCGGACGGTGGCCGGACAGCCGGCGCGAGACGCGTTACGTCACCGCCGCGCCGCTGCGGCTGGGAGCAGTCGAGCGACACGCTTTCTCGCGGGTCGACTGTGTAGCGTCCGACGCACACTGACCGCCTCCAACCAGCGGCGACAGACGCGCGCGCCGGCCGCTGGGGGAGCGCCGGCCGGCGGGGGAGCGCCGGCCGTCCGAGGAGCGGCGGCCGGCGGGGGAGCGGCGGCCGACGCGGCGAAAGGCGGCGACGGCGGGGGGCCGCGAGCCGCGCTCGTCTCGGCCGGCGGCGAGAGCTGAAGCGAGACGGCGCAGTCCTTCGATCCATTCGAAGCACATGGGCTGCTCCAGGGATTCCCGCGCCATTTCGTTTGACTGAGCGTCATCGGAAGTGTGTGGTTCCTTCTGCCAGCCCGGTCTCGGAAGATATTCAAAAGATGAAGGGTAGTATAGCGAGAGCAGCGGGACATCGCGGCAGGTGATGACTTTCGGCCGCACCACACTGGATGTCTGACTCACTTCACAGTGAGACGGAGTAAGAGACAGCAGACCGACTCTCACAGGTACAGCAGGAAGGCAGCTTTAGTCCGCGCCATCAGATCTAAAAACACATGCCGTTAGCGTTGCCCATGTCACATCTATTTTTGAAATGTTCGTTAGAGATTTGCTTCCGTCGTGTTCAACTTCAAAAGCGAAAATGAAAGACCAAGGGCGATTTTGGAAACAAGCCTGATCAGCAACGGGCAGTTAATGTTTTTTTTTTTATTAACAAGCGCTCGAGCGCGGGTTCAATATCACCCCCCGAAGGCAATATCACCCCCAGGATGACTTCCGAACGGAGCCGTACAGCCGCGGCATACTTTGCATAACCGTAGGCTATTAAACGTCAAATCTTTTGGCACAAAAGATTTAGATGTAACTTGTTAGGCCGCTAATCTATGGCAGGCCAAAGTCAGGCCATGGTTGCTACAGAAGGTTATTTCAAGGGAATTGTTCAACCTGATGCGACAACGGAGTGTTAGACAAAGCCATATATCTCTGGAATAGTTTCGCAGGAAATTAACCAGCTTAATACAAAATTACACAAATTCATTGACCTAGGGTAAGGTGTGAAAGTCAGACCAACGTCAAAACTAACCTGCTTTTTTACTTAATGATTTGTTTTATGGGTGGTTTCTGGTGCTCATTTCGATTTTATTAACTACAGAGACCGCAACAGACATGTTCAATGAACTTTTTAAAGATCAGGTAGCAGGTTTCTTACTCAAAATGACACTGGTCAACACTTTCGTTTTAGGAGCATGCCCCTTGACGTGATTCCTTAAGTTTGTTGGAATCAGAAAATAGGAGCAACCTGGAAGATTTCTATTCACATTGACCTTCCAAAGTTCAAATAGGGTCACTGAGCTTGAATGCAAACGAATGAACGTTTCTTCAAATAGGTATCTAGGTTCAGGGTGGTTGAATGAGGGGGTCTGGGTGCACAATGGACACCATTCTGGAGTTTGGCCTTGTCTGATTTTATTTAGCCCCAAAGTCATAAATAAGCTAGGAATCAAATTTTACGTAAGTTGTTCAGTGCATAAGCGAGGAACGTTATTCACATATAAGACAACAGTATTAGCCTTATTCATCGGAAAAAGCAGGAGAATGGAGATAAAGTTAGGCTGATATTCCGGCAACATGCCTTTATCAAAACAATAGAAACAATAGCAGAAGTGAATTCCTTTTTGCTATTGTTTCGATAAAGGCATGTTGCGGAAATATCAACCTAACGTTATCTCCATTCTCCTGTTCTTTTCCGAGGAATGAGGCTAATACTACTGTCTTAACCTCAAACTTGGATGCAGTTGAGTTCACATACAGGCAAACGCACCCTGTGAATTTGGTGTCTCTAGCTGCCGCGGGTCGAATTGACCTGCCCACCCGAGTGAAGTGTGGTCAACCGGCCACCTGGGCGCGTGTCAGGCCGCAATTAAACGCATTCGACTTAAAATGGAAATGGGCTGCCTCAGGATCAGGTCTAAGCTACAATAGCATCCAACATTCGCAACACAACAAGCTAACGATTTCCGTCTGCCGGCGCCACTATCACCACGCGGGCTTCGCTCTTTGTGCTGGATGGGAGCGCATTTGTTCCGAATTTTTCGCCCGAATAATTATGCTTCATGAAAATGGCACGAGGTCGTCGCCCGGCCGCTTATTCCGTGATCGACGCCACGCCCTACTGGCCATTTTGCACGTCTGATGACGCTCTCGGCACGACTCCGAACAGCCTTTGATGCATTGACTGAGATTCGCACCCACGAACCCGCGTTCAGTTCAGGGGCAATGAGCATCTCACGAAAAACATGTGCTTTCCCGTGCCGCTGAGCTCCAGATGCTCACCGCTTGTGCGCCATGAACCCGGCTGTTGCCGGCTGTCTCGCAGTGCATCGCAGACACGCGCCCGGCTGTTCCCGACTGTTCGGCAGTGCACCACAGACATACGCCCGGCTGTTGCCGGCTGTCTGACAGTGCACCGCGGACATGAACCCGGCTGTTTTCGACTGTTTGGCAGTGCACCGCGGACATACGCTCGGCTGTTGCCGGCTGTCTGGCAGTGCACCGCGGACATGAACCCGGCTGTTCCCGACCGTTTGGCAGTGCACCGCGGACATGAACCCGGCTGTTTTCGACTGTTTGGCAGTGCACCGCGGACATACACTCGGCTGTTGCCCGCTGTCTGGCAGTGCACCGCGGACATGAACCCGGCTGTTCCCGACTGTTTGGCAGTGCACCGCGGACATGAACCCGGCTGTTCCCGACTGTTTGGCAGTGCACTACAGACATACGCCCGGCTGTTACCGGTTGTCTGGCAGTGCACCGCGGACATGAACCCGGCTGTTCCCGACCGTTTGGCAGTGCACCGCGGACATGAACCTGGCTGTTGCCAGCTGTCTCGCAGTGCA